>NW_012267394.1:857683-952684 GCF_000151885.1 Dipodomys ordii | reverse complement strand
AAATCAAAGAAAGGTTGGACAAATGGGATTGCATAAAGTTGCAGAGCTTCTGCAGGGCAAATGACATAGCTAGCAAGATCAATAGAAAGTCCACGGATTGGGAGAAGATCTTTACTAGCCATACAACGGACAAGGGTCTCATATCTAAAATATACTTGGAACTCAAAAAATGAGTACCTTTCTTATCAAGCATTGTAGCCTCCTCCTTTGTTTCCCCTTCCCATCCCATCCTCCCCCTACTCCCCACCCAACCCTCCTCCCCCCCAACCAAAGTTTGATGTTATAATTTGTGGAGGGGAGGGGAAAAAAACAAATCATTTAAATAGGGATACAGGTGGACCCATTGCAACAATGAGACGTACAAGTCCTTATGTCGAAAAAGAATGACATATTCTTAACAACTGGCAGCATTGGTTTTCCAGCATCCCAAGGGTATGGGAATGAGTTTGGAAATAACTGAGAAGATGGAAGGAATATTTCTAAACTATAGTTTTTGTTTCGCTTTGTTTTGTTTTTGAAGAGGCATTGTCGGGCTCTGGTAGCTCACGCCTGTAATCCTAGCTACTCATGAAACTGAGATTTGAAGATTGCCTGTTGAAAACCAGCCCAGGCAGGAAGGTCCATGAGACTCTTATCTACAATTAACCACCAGAAAACCAAAAGTGGCACTGTGGCTCGAAATGGTAGAGCACTAGACTTGAGCTGTAGAGCTCAGGGACAGCACCCTGGCCCAGAGTTCAACCCCCACAACCAACAACAACAACAAGAAAAGAGGCATTGATAGGAAAATAACGCTCTCCTTGGTTGGTTGGTTTTCATCACTTATTTGCCCTTCACCAAAACCTTCCCATCTAAGTAGGGGTCCATGCTGAGATAATTTTAAAAGAAGTGAGGAATGCAGGTGCATGTTAGGATTCAGGAAGATAGGTTCTATAGTAGACTTGGTTTTTAGCTAGCACTATTGATATGCTACTAATAATCATCACAGGAGAAAGGTGACACATATACAAAATGCTGTTCACTCTTTCATGTTCACTAACATTGCCTAGGTCTCTAACCAACCCAGAAATTATATCTTTGTTTCTGCTATTCAGAGCCATTGCCCTAAAATGGTTTAGTTGAAGCTTACATTGAAGAAAGAATGGAATAATTTAACATTTACCCATTGTCTCCTGTTTGCTAGTCACTGTGTTGTGTCATAGATAAACCATCTCATTGTTGTTTCACAACAGTTCTGGGCATTAGGTTTTATTTTTTCAGGTTTACATGTGAATGAATGGAGGATTAGAGAAATTAAGTAGCTTTCTCAAGGTCACAGCTATTGAATAGTTGAATCAGATTCTGAACAGCAGTTTATCTAATTCCAAACCACAAGCTATTTCTTTCCAATGCTACATTTCATTTAATAACTCATGCAAGAGGTTCATGAAAATGCTCACAATTTCTTTGGACATAGTTCCAGGTGCACTTATAGTTCAACTTTTAGGCCTCGTAAGACTTGTAGTATCACAATATTTTTCAGGAATGAGTGATTAATTGGTGAAAATATTCATTGGAATACTTTTTAAAGAGTTTTCAGAGTTGAAAATTCATGCTGTGCTCTAGGCATTATTGATTCTGAGCTATCTCATACAGGTAGATATAAATATTTTTTTAAAGATCTCTAGTGAAAAAATACTTCAGGTTTTTCCACAGTAATTTGCCTCATTGCTGAAAACGGTTACAGACAGCTATGTGCACATTTCTAGGACAAGTGACATAATGCCCTGTTCTAGTGAATCAAGCCAATAAAAAATAATTCCTCCTAAAACTGTAATCAGAGGATGTCTTGAAATTTCTTATAGGAAGTTGATGTGATTTTACCACTTCTCTAGGAAAAGCAGTTATTTTTGTTCAAATATTAAAATAATAAGCCAAGGAGACAACACAGGAGACTTTATTTTGCATTTGTATTCCTTTAAAGGTTAAATCAGAGATCTCTGTGTTCCATGGTAATGAGTAGAATGCTCAGAATTGTAATTCTTAAAAGTTATTGCAGATGTTATCAGACAGCTTTAGCCCTTAGTGTATCATATGCTAAATTTTATTTCCAATTGCAATTGTTTGCTTATTTGTCCTTCTACCCAGACTAAGCAATGCTGAGTAAGACTTATCACAGGCTCTATAGTGTTTAGCATACTGTTTGACACACAGAAAAATTGTGTCGAGTCATTGATTTGTGTTTTGAATGAGTGAATGAATTTCTCCATTTGATTACGTTAGGTTTTTTTTTAATATATTTTTTGGGGGTCCGGTCATGTGGCCTGAACTCTGGGCCTGGGCGCTTTCCCTCAGCTCTTCAGCTCAAGGCTAGCGCTCTACCACTTGAGCCACAGTGCCACTTCCGGCTTTTTTCTTTTTGCTTATGTGGTGCTGAGGAATCGAACCGAGGGCATCAGGCATGCAAGGCAAGCGCTCTACCACTGAGCCAACTTCCCAGCCCTACGTTCGGTTTTTAAAAAGAGGTAGCCGAGTAAGAACCACAGTACTCACGTGGTATTCAGGTAAGGGGTAGGTTTATTCATCTTTCTGGCTGGCACCAGGTCATGTTGGCACTTCACATTGCTGGGAAAGAGACCTGGAAAAGAGGGCATCTGGCCCTGGGCTAGGCCTTATAGGGTAGGGGCGGGGAAGGGCATGGCCACATCGAATCCAGATGTGACCTCAGCAATGCAGATGTGACCTCTTCCAGGTGTGCCAGTTGCCTAGGTAACGCAGGTATTGGGCGGAGATTTTGTGGGGAGGGTGGAGTCTGCTCGACACCAGGAGCAGACCTTACAGATTATACTTATATAGACAGGTTTTTCTCAAAATTTGCCAAAGATACAAACTGCTAATTCACATTACTCCATCTTTGTTCTTATTATTTCTTTCACCTGTAATGCTCTTTCTTTTTCTTCCAACACTTAAATAAATCTAGTTACTTACTCTTGGTATGTGAGTTGTTTTGTGTCAGTTCTAGCTATCCTGAGTCATGGTCTTCCTATGTATACTTTTAACCCCTATGAGATGTCTCACACACTTGTACCCTTTGCTACATATGGTTTTATATCATTTGTCAATCCTTAAATAATTTCGTCCTTTCTCAATCATTATTTAAAGTGGCTACACTTTATAACATTCTCTCTCTCCTTCATAATGACTTAAATACAAAGGAGAATGGTAGCTGACATACAGGGGTTAGTAAAATCTAAGATTTCTTTTAATGATTGGAAAGTAGTCACAAAAAGAAAAGTATTTTCTGACATGAAAATTATGTATGCTATTCAACTTTCTATAAAGAAAATTTGGGAGTAACACAAACATGTTGATTTACTTATGTATTATCTGCAGCAGAGTCAAGCAATTATGTGACTCTGTGGCCCAAAATATTTTGTGCCAGATACCTTATAGAGAAAATTTGCTGACCATTAGAATAAACTACTATTGGATACGTATTAGTTAAATAATTCATCTTATGATTATTCTATTATGAAACAAAGCATTCTGAAAATAGTTGCTTTGTCTTACCTACAGAGAGATAAGTAATATTAATATTAAATGGAACATTTGGAACACATTATTGTTGTTTAGTTGGTGAAGTATAAAAATTTTCATTGGCTCATTCTCTGGTAAACTCACTCATGTTGCCCTTAACAGTTGGAAGCCTCTTCAGTTTATGCAGAACCTCTTACTGTCAAGAATTAAAAAACATGAGAAATTATCATTCAGGGATGGACTAGATAACCTCCAGTATTGTGCAGCTAAGTGATTTCTTTGAATCTACTCTATAAGCAAACTGGCTTTATTAGAAATGAGAAATCAGATTTGTGGAAATGAAGTAACCTCATCACCAACAACTCTCAGATCCTCCTTTGCCTGGACTTTCCCCTACCTTCCACTTTTGGTTTAATCTAGTCCTTTAATTAAATGTGAGATAATTAAAGTTCACAGAGTTTAAACCCAACAGGTTTGATTTAATGATAAAAATCTCATTTCTCAGCTTTTCAAGGCATAATCCTAGCCTCTACCTTATCTGACCAGTAGTGAGCCTAGCAGGTCTGAAGATGAAAACCAGTACATCTCATCTTTTCAGGCATTACTATAGAAATTCCCCATAGAAAATGAATATGGTTAAATAAAAGATAAAGAATCTTTTTTGCTCTGGCCCAATTAATTCATGCAGTGTGTAATTGTCATAGCTAAGTCCACAAGGTACACAGGTTATTTCAAATGGGGAAAACATCCCCCCAAACATTGTTTATTTGATTAATGTAAATTATTCTTTTACTCATTGAATATGTAAAATATGTAAATTTCCTCTTGCTGTCAAAAAGGTAGCTCTGAGTTATTAGTTTCTGCCACAGACAAGGACTGCTGCACCCTGTACTGCATTTTCAGAGAGGTAATGCTAATGACAGCTTGAGCAATTGCCTTAATGAGCCAGAAAGTTATTCTTTTTTTATTCGTGTTTAGCTACTTAGAGTTATCCGAAAATAGCGATCATCTGTAGAAATTAGAATTAGAGGGGAAAAAGCACAGGCTATTTTATGAATGTCTTTCTTTAAGCAGACTAACAATGAATTGGTTATTTGTCAAGAAAATGGCTTGTTGTCAGTGCTGTATAAGTGCCATCTTGAAATGTAAGCTCAGATTGTAATTACCATGCAAGCTAAGTAAATGTAGTTGTTAAGTTGCACCTGTAGGACATTTGGAGAAATATTGTAGGGCTATGCAAACTGACTGAAAAATGGTATTGCTATTGTAAATCTAAAGAAAAAATGACCTATTTAAATAAAAACAACACAACACCCTATATAAGTCATCAGGAAAATGTTAGAAATTCTGCTATCTATCTATCTATCTATCTGTCTATCTATCTATCTATCTATATCAAATTACATGCAAAATGTAGGTCCATTACAGCTTTACTTTGTATTATTAGAAACCAGCATGTTAATACTAATATTTAAAATAAATATTTTCCATTTCAAGAGAGATATCTGTAATTTATCATCAGTTTGAGTCTATTTAGAGATGAATCACATCATATTAACATGTGAAAGTCATGATCACATTTTGGTTCAAGTCACATACTCATATTTGACAATGGCATTGTGATTTAGTGATCAATTTTTCCTATACACACACACACACACACACACACACACAATTGGTCCTTTTTTGTGGGCTTGAACTCGGGGCTTAGGTGCTGTTGCTGAACTTTTTCCCTCAAGATTAGTGTTCTACCATTTTGAGCCACAGTGCCACATTTGGTTTTCTGGTGGCTGATTGTCCATAATAGTCTGGAAAGTTTCCTGCCTGAGCTGCCTTTGAACTGTAATCCTCAGATTTTAGCCTCCTGAAAGCTAGGATTGCAGGTGTGAGCCACTGACACCCAGCATATGTGTGTATAAGTATATGTATATATGTATAGATTTTAATATATGTATATATTTTTAATTATATAATCCATCCATCTTAGTCTTTTGAAACAGGCTCTCAATATTTAGCCCAGAGTTGCCTCCAACTTATGAACCTCCTGCCTTAGCCTCTCAAGTTCTAGGATTCTCTGTGTGTACCTCTGTCCCTTGCTATAGTTATACTTTCACTTTGAGTCAAGAGGAGGAGTATTTTGACATGTTAGTGGTAGAAAATATAAATTTATACTTAAGCTACTTCTGTAGCTGAGGATTTGCAAATTAAACTAGCAAAATTCAGTAAAAAAGCAGTTATATACATTAAAAAAACAAACCTTTTTGACACCATTCCCATGCCTGCCTTTTGCCTAATGTTAATTAAATTGTATGTCTCCTGAGTCTGAGGAATAAAATGGTAGAATCTAACCACTATTTAAGGACTTAAAGTGCTTTTATTTCATAACTTATACTATAAGGTATGACTTCAAAACAACCTGAGCTGTTGAATTAATTTTTCAATTGAATGAGTAATACTACTATTTAAAAAAGATATTTGAAAATATCCTTTTCCAAATATTGTTAGAAAGAAAAAGTTGTGCAAGTGAATCAGCTCTACAGATTTCATGAGGTGAATTAATTACTGAAGCATATTTAAACTTGAACTAGTATGTAAAATTATATTTTGCTATAAATTTCTTATTGGAACCCTACATTGAGCTCTCTCCCTCTCCCCTCCTCTCTCTCTTTCTGTGTGTGTGTGTGTGTGTGTGTGTGTGTGTGTGTGTGTATGTGTGTGTTTGACCATCAAAGTAAAATGTGGGGACTATTACAGAATTTAGATTTAATGATGAGGTAATGGGCATTTTTCCAATTACAGATCTTCATGAATTTTGTAATGAAAAAGAGATTCCCTTTTCAAATACATCATAAATGACACAACTCAGTTCTCTAGGCAGAAGCCAACTGATAGTGTAAGAACAACTCCTTTAGTTAGTTACTCAATTAGGAAGTTGGTTCTTATTTTCAAGGTAGCTTGCATTATAACTTTCTTGTAAAGCTGATCTTGTCACAACCTAATTTTTCCATAGTATCACAAGTGTATGAAAATCCCTCAAGAAGGCTGATGTGCATCAACACATTCCATTTTTACTACTGGTAAAGCCAAATATTTGATTCCACAGCTATTACTCATAGAGGTGATAATTATAATGCATATTTTTCAAATTTTTATTTCTTTTCAATACCTTAAAGAGGATGTGGCACTCTGCTTTATCTTAGATTCTCTGATGAGGTAAATTTGTTTATGTTAATCTATAAAATATTACTTGGTTGCTCTACAACTTTATTTTCAAGCTGATGATGCTGAAATTGGTATAATTCACATCTAGGCACCTAATTTGAAATTGCAGTTCTTAGAGTTAGCTCTAAGAGATATAATTATGTAAAGAATATTTTGTAAGAAATACTGAATAAATTAGGAGAAACATAGTTAATTTTTCAATGTACCTCAGAATAGCACACTTGGATAGTAATACCTTTCTTCATTAATTTAAAATCTTCTCCTTTTTATGAGCAAAAATAAGCTTATCCTTATATTAAACAAATCAGAATAAATTTTAGTTCCTCTAATTTAGACTGAATCAATTGAATGCTAGTTGAAATAATGAAATAAGTAAATTTCAGATTTCTTACTGTGATTTATCTTTTTTTTCCAGTATTTTTGTTGTTTTGTTGTGTCTTTAATTAGGATAGAATGCCATAATACTTTGTTGTTGTTGTTGTTTTAACAATGGTCCTTAATGCCTTTACGGGTAGCCCTTTTTAATATATCAAATATTTTCTATGAGAAGAAAGAAAAGCCGGGCGCTGGTGGCTCACACCTGTAATCCTAGCTATTCAGGAGGCTGCGATCTGAGGATCATGGTTCAAAGCCAGCCCGGCAGGAAAGTCCATGAGACTCTTTATCTCCAATAAACCACTAGAAAACTGGAAGTGGCACTGTGGCTCAAATGGTAGAGTTCTCGCCTTGAGCTGAAGAGCTGAGGAATAGCGCCCAAGCCCAGAGTTCAAGCCCCACGACCAATAAAACAAAACAAAACAAAAAACAAAGCAAATCAAAGAAGAAAGAAAAACTTTGACTTGCAAACTGACCTTTAAGCTATTCTAAGAATTGGTTCTACTTCAGTTAGGTAATATACCATTTTTGTCTTCAATCAGTAACTATGTGGTCTGTTTTTTAAACAAGAGTCAACTGAATATCAAAACTCTTTTTAGCAAATACGTAAGGCTGGAGTCTTTCCTCTTTATCCACATCCTACTTGAGCGACAACTAACTCCACCATCAGTTTGTGGGCATCAGATAATTATAGCAAGCAGAACAGTTGAGCCATGAAGCCATGTATTACCTTTCCACGGTAAAAGTATTGCTTCCCCAGACAAACATACTTGGACTAAACACATGCTCCCATGGGGAAAAAGTATTAGGGAGTTATTTTGCTTCCTGAGAAGCTTATGAGATCAGAGTAAAAGAGATGAAGAGCATTTTCTTCTACTACAAAATTGTTCATGGCTTTGATTTAATATCTTTATAGCACATCATCAACATATACTGTGCACTTTGTATATGAAAGCCAAATGCTAGCTGAAATTCTTTAAAATTGTGCCCCTCTTTTGTTTCCTTTGCCTGTTCCTTCCAATTAACTTTGTGAGCTCTGGGCAAGTTAGTTAACCTCTCTTGGCCTCAAAAGCCTCATTTATAAAATGAGTAGTTTAGAAGAGATGATTATGATCCCTTCCACTCTGAACATTCTATGCTGTGAAACCTCAAGGCTGTAAACTATATAAGAGTAGAAGCCAATTTTTTAATCAATTTTTTATCTCCCAACAGGGCCTAATGTAACTCTGAGTGGACTACCTTGCTCCTTTTACATCAAATAGAGAATAGATTTTAAAAACAATTCTAATGTGCACTAAACTTGATTGGAAATTAGAAGTTCCATTTTAGTTGAAAGTCAGATTTTTATTAGATAGATATGTTCTACAAGAGTAAAAATGCTGGGAAACGAATCACTGGGATAGGATGATGTAATCCTGTGTAGAAAATAATACTGTAATAATTCATTATGAAAAGATTGAGGTTTAAATTGTGTTACTAAAAAATGTGCTGAAGTCAGAAGTGGCGCTGTAGCTCAAGTGGTAGAGCGCTCACCTTGAGCTGAAGAGCTGAGGGACAGCGCCCAGGCCCAGAGTTCAAGTCCCACAACCGACAAAAAAAAATGTGCTGAAGTCCTAACTACATATATCTGGAAATAGGACCATATAAAATAAAAACACATAAAACAGAGTCTTTGCAAATGTAATCAAATTAATTGTGGTCATACTCAGTTACAGTGAACTTAAATCCAAACACTAGAGGTCTTATAAGAAGGCCATGGGAAGAAACTGGGACACAAGGATACACAAAAAAATTCCTTGAGACTGTAGAAGCAGACAATGGAGTGATACAGCCACATGGTAGAGAATCCCAAGGACTGATGACAACAACAAACAGATCTAAGAATGAAATTAATTCTCCCCCAGAGGCTCTAGAAAGAACCAATCTTGCCAGCACATTATTTTAGGGCTCCTGTCTATAGAGCTTTGAGAGAATCTCTTTCTGCTGTAACTCACCCAGTTTGTAGTATATTGTTTCAGCAGACCAAGGAAAATAGTACAGAAAACATAGACACTGTCCAGTATCTCTCCAAGGGATATATGCTGGGATTCCAAGGGCCATAGATTGCAACTACTATAGGACTTCTACTCTCTCTGCCCAGAATGTCTTTATAGATCTGGATATAAATAGACCATTAAGAGCCTTTGCTCCTTTGGAGCAACTCTCAATTCCTTAAGAGATTAGGATTATTTTATAAGAACACTAATCAGCTTGAACTAGAATTATAGCTATTATTGATCCCTTGAGAATCATTTTGACGAAGCATATCATACCCACTAGCCTAAGAATAAGCCACAAGGAAGCTATTTATTAGTTATATCTGTTTTATTGTATTTTTCTACCTTGCACAAGTTTCCTTTTTTTAACTTTTTTCTTTTTATTCTGTTTTAGTTGACATTTATTTTTAAAAAATGTCAAAGACTTTAGAGCTCGAAAATATTTATTGCAAAGAATAACCCATGAGTAAATCAACTTATGCTGCCCACTAGCCCACTGGCAATAACCACTTCTACTCATCCTATGGAAAACCTAATAGGTATTTCTACCATGCATAGATCACATCTTATCTACCTCATGAAAGCATCATTGAGCACTCCATGCTGAAATTCCATGATGTGTACTGTCTAGTTGACATTTAGCACATAACACTTTTCTTTTCTCTGTATGGCTTGTTATAAAAATATTGAATTACTTGTTAAAGGTGGTAAGGTAGACTTTATGGAGGGGTATTATCACAATGGAGTTTTGTAGTAGCAGATCAAGAATGATAGCTCCAAATCCAACAGGTACTAAGTACTTATAACATAGTACATGGAAAATTACTAAGAGGATGCATGGGTATAAAGGTTGATTCTCAAAATTGACTTGGCAGAACTTGTCCTGAAGATAAGCCAGCATGCTAGGATAGTAAGGGTTGGAAATAAAGTCTCTAATCATATATTGAGGATATATGATTTTCACTAAAAATGAATCCAGAAGTATTCTTGCAAAAATGTAAATGAGTTTGCCTAAGGACAGCCCAAGGTTAGGTTTAGTCAAAAAAAGATTTCAGAGGATCCTGACTGGTGTAGTCAAGGCAAAGTCTCTGTCATTATCTCTTGAACTGTATTGTTGCTAAAGGATTAAATTTATAATTCTGAAGTGGATGCCTCCTCACAGACCACCAGAGACCACGATAAATGCAAACAGCAAAGAGTTGTTTATTGCAAGCTCCAGCTTGGTCCTCCGTTCACTCGGTAACCGTTGATGCTAAAAGGTCCCGAGCATAGAATTAGCACAGTTTTTATAGTATTGAACAAACAACTTTAAGGAACTTTTACATAAGAAATTACATGATTGTTTCACATTTAAAGCAAGCTAAGCTGGGCAAATATGATTGGTTGACCTTTTCAGAAAAATATCCGTGGTCCATAGCTTGACCACAAATGGTTATGAGTCACATCTGGACCAACAGTATGCCTCTCATGTTTCGCCCTGGGCTCTGAAGAACCGGTTGGTCAGAACATTATATGGTCGGAACATTATATAGTTTTAACTGAAACTCTTAGCCCTAGGTCACTCAGGAGCAAAGTCACTCTGGGGCAAACACCTGCCTTAAGCAAACACCATCTATGGCTCCAAGAATTGTTTGTGCATGGCTTTCTGTCATAAATTCCTGGCATTGGGGCTAAAGTGGGTCATGAATTAAGTCACAGAACTGAGATGGGGTCTTAAATAAAATGGAGTTGCTTAGGTTTCTCAATTCATATTCTGTATTCTTTATTATGTCATAAAGTAGGATGTAGTATTTTCAAAGATAGTAGACTAATTAGAACAATCAACAACTTAATTCATCTTTGAAACTTGTTCATAAGTGCAGATTTACCCAGCTCATCATTATTGGACTAAACCAAGACAATCTATATTCTAAGATTCTGGCACAGAATTTCTAGTTAACAGTGATTGGCATAATTTACTCTGTTGCCTGCTATTTTCAAATGGTATTACTGCCTTGAACTCATTTTTAAAGCAATGTTTATAAATATAATTGGTAAAAGTATAGCATCATTGTCCAATGAAAAGAATTGTTGCCAGCTTGAGAAAAGAAATAATGCACTAGAAAGTGCAGACATCTTTACAAAAGTGATGGATTAATGACCACATACAGCATTATGAAAGCTAGTTATAGTTTGCTTAAACCAGTCTCACCCTTTATAGCATTCTCAATCATTTTTAACAGCTAGAATATAATAACATTTTAAAAATTAAAGTATTTCCTATAACCAAGAACTAGATATGAAATGAACAACGTTAAGCACAAAACAATTGAAGCTTCAAATACTGAAGCAGGCAAGAATTTTAAGCAGCCCTAATGAATAAGGATTCAATAATGTTGTCTTCTTCAGATGCAATAATCATCAGGCTTAGAGGTTAGCAAGAAGAGATTTTATAACAATAATTTCTCCTAGACCATTTTTCTCTTGTGACTTTGATTCATAAAGGTGAAGCTTTTATTTGAAGGTTTGATACAATGCAGCCACAGGCAACAGGGGGAAGAATTTGGCCAAATGGCTGGACCCTCCTTCTGGCCCACTGGAATGTCTATGAGGGAGGAAGGGATGGAGGGGGTAGCAAGGATCAAAGGGAGAAATGGAAAAGGGGAGGTGATCATAAAAAGAAAAAAACAAGATTTACATTACCAATGACAAATGAAAGCTGAAAGTTTGCCTTGTGTGTTGTCATTCATTGCCATTCATATTTGGAAAGCAGACTGCTGTGATAATTGATTTGATGGTCCAGCTTGAGTGGAAGCACTTCTGGGCATAGCAGGCCTCAGAGATGCCAAAAAAGAAGAAAAGGTGGGAATGAAATAATGCTCTACTTTCTCCTCAGAGACATGTGGCCCAGTTTTTAAGAACAGAAAAACATGCAGTGGGGTGGGGGTAGCAGAATGTGGAAGAAACCTAAAGAGCTTGGTAATAAATACAAAAATGACCATATAGCTCCAGTCAAATAAAAATAGGCATTCAAAGCAAAACAATAAGAGAACATACTTTACTGACAGGTGAATAATAGAGAAGCATGGTGGAAATAATCTGATTTTTAACGGATTCTGTCCTTGGGAATACCTTTTTTGCTATTCTTTTGTATAAGGACAAAAGTGATTCTTTTTCTAAAAAGCCTTTAAATTTTTTAAGCTTTTCATACTAGATTAATAGTTCAGAAGGAAGAAAAAAGAAAACAATAATTGAGACTGAAAAGCTATATATGTGCCTGGATTATCTAAAAGTCCTTGAATCTGTTTCCTTGAAGTGATAGGTAATAATGAAGCTTGGCCTTAGAGTTGTGAGTGGAGGGTGGTGTTCAGCTATTGCTTCCTGCTGATATGAATAACTTAGAAGCCTAATGTGCCAGTTGAAAGGGAATGAGAGAGATTTAAAAAAATACAATTCATTGACTGACCTCTTAATCACAACTGCCAATTGGATTGTGTGCCCTGTCATTCCATTTAAGGACCTAAAAAAACCATATAAAAGACAGGGCTGTCAAAACACAAATTTTAATCAGAACCTGTTTGTCTTTTGAGAGAAATGTACTTATTTATGTCCAAAAGTAGCTCAGTCTTTTAGTTTGGCTTCCTTTCTCTCATTCTTAACCTCTCCATTCTGTCTTCTTTTCTCTTACCTATGTAGCTGCCTTTACTTATACCTACGGAGAATGTCTGTAAATTGAATCAGACTAAACCTGTTTTATACTTATTCAACCATTATGCAAATATCAGTACACTCAGATCACATCTGATATTACAAACTCTGTTTTCCTGGTGAGATTCTTGACTATAGTGAGACAGTAAGCCATGAGTCTTTAAAAAAATAAAGGAAAGAAAAACTACCTCATATATATATAAATTTCTTTGAAAAAGACTACTGTAAATTAGTAAGGACAAAACAATGTTAGCTACTGTCAGTATAATGTATGGTTAAAAACCTTCTCCCAGATTTTTTTGTTGCTTTGTATGTCCCTCCCCCATGGTATAACCCCTGTTTTTACTGCATTTGATGTTGGTACAATTTGGGGAAGGGAAGGGAAAAAACAAATTGTTTAAATAGGGATACAGGTGAACCCATTGCAACAATGAAATGTACAAGATGCTACATCAAAAAACAAACTTTACAACTTTGGGGGGGTGAGGGGTGGGGACGGGACCGGAGGGCAGGTTGGGGGGGGTGATGGGAGGGCAGAGATGGAAAAGGGAAACAAAGGAGGAGGCAACAATGTTTGATAAGAAATGTACTCATTACCTTGCTTATGTAATTGTAACCCCTCTGTATGGTATTTTCGCAATAAAAAATTAATAATAATTTTAAAAAACCTTCCCCCCCAAAATCAGCATAAGAATTACATGTCTTATGGACAGATAAGGATCCCCAAAGACCACCCCAGGAGCTGATTCCTATGTAAGCACAAGAGAGTCGTTTATTGCAACCTCGAGCCTGGACTCACAACCATCACCAACGCAGCAGGTCAGAGTTGAGAGCCCCAACCCTTCCTCTAGCAGGGTTTTTATAAGGTTTTTAGAGACTTTTACACATCATTGCAACACTTAACAAATCATATCACACCACAGGAAAATCATAGAATAATTTTAAAAGATGATTAGTATAACCAGTGATGGGAACCGACCAGGTACTGGGGATTAGCTGGTTCATGGGGTTGATGCTCTTCAAAATGATTGGCTAAAGCAGATGGTATGAGCTGCAACTGAGTGGTCTTTAACTTGCAGGAATATCTGGAACTTTGGGTTTTTCCTGTTATCAGCTGATTAGATGTAGTTAGTGGAATTTACTATAAAGAGGGTTGTTCCTGGAATTTGGGGATCAAGGGGAGTTGCTGACATAATTCCAGGACAAAATGGAATCCAAACCTAAAATTTGTATATTTTGTTCATGCTTCACACATGGGAACCTTATTCAAATTCAATTTTCAGACTCTACCTCAGAACTACTAAGTTGTATTATATAGCACCAAGGAGGCTACATTTTTTGAGGCTACATTTTAACAAGTGGTTTATTCTTCTATACAGGACTGAAGTTTGAGTACCGAGACAGAATGGTTAAAGAGCAATATTTAAACTGATAAACTGGTTTCTGATCCATTTATTGCCGCTATGAATTGTGTGAATGTAGGCAATTTACCAACATTCACAAACTTTCCTTCCCCATAAAATGTATAACAATACTTGCCTAATAGAGTTGTTCTAAGGATTAACTAACATAATGAAGATAAACTCTTAGCAGTAGCTGGTGATTACAATATCAATACAGAGCTGGTATTATTGATAATGTTTTTCTTTTATGATTTAGAAATAGGTTCTTTTCTATGTGTTCATACTGCCAACCATGGAAGGAATATATTGTATTCTAATCAATACTATATTAACCTTGGCAATGCTTTCTCATGGCTCACAAATATGTAAGACTAAAATCAGGCCCATCAGGATGCAAGTGGCTCACATCTGTAATGTAGCTACTCAGGAGGTGGAAACCTGAGGACTGAGGTTTGAAGCCAGCCAGAGCAGAAATGTCCATGAGACTCTTTGATGGAAATCTGCTTTGTTCTCATAATTCAATGTTGGTCCCCTCTCAATACAATCTTTTTCATGTATCCAAAGACCGTTTATGAAGGACTTGCTTCTCCCCTCTTGGCCTGATCTTTTTATGAATTTAAAGATGGAATATGAAAGATTGACGCCCACCTTATTCTCCCAGGTCAAACACAACACCAGGTATTCACTCACCTGCTTGTCTGCACGAAGGTCATTCTGACCTTGGCTTAGCTGAAAGGCCCCTCTTCCCAGGCAGAGCATTCCATGCTGGGCCTGACCAAAGACACGGCCCTTAGCCTGGAAAAGACCATAGCCTATTTTTTTTTAATTGTGAAAATACCATACAGAGGTGTTACAATTACATGGACAAGATAATGAGTACATTTGTTATCAAGCATTGTTGCCTCCTCCTTTGTTCCTCCTTCCCATCCCTTCCCATCCACCCCCCCCAAAGTTGTAAAGTTCGTTTTTCGACATAACGACTAGTACATCTCATTGTTGCAATGGCCGATTTTTTTAATCCCCTGCTTCCTTGTTAAGACCCATTAAGCCCACACAAAAATCCAGTCCCTCACAGAACCTCCAAACTTGTGGGAAGGTCTGTGCACCTCACTCGCAATGAACAGTCCTAGCCTGTTGGTGATCCAGTCCGAACTATTCTTTTTCTCTTCTCCTCCATTTTCCTAACTTATGGTGCTGAATTTCTCCCTCCAGTTAATCACCAAAAGCCAGAAATGGAGCTGTGGCTCAAGTGGTGGAGTGCCAGCATTGTGCAAAAAAAGCTAACAGTCAGTGCATAGGCCCTAAATTCAAGCCCCCAAACTGTTATGTGCATATGCACATACACACACACTACATCGTGTCCATCATATCACCTTAACCATTGTGATAACAAAAATTGCCTTAAAGTAATAGCAAATGCTTACTGGCATTCAGTACAATGCTTATTATCATCAACTGTATGTAATACAATAAGATATGCAGGTTATTCTCAAGTGAATATTTAATTAAGGAGCATGAAGTTACTAAAGTTGATGAGCATGCATAAGATGTTAATGTGATACTGTAAATACCAAAGACAAGTGTGACTAGCAGCAGCACCTGTCTCACACCCAAAGGTGATTCATCAACTATTATCATGTCTAAACAGGAGATAATTTGTCTTAGCTTGGCATAAATGAAAGATCACTAGTTTTTTTTAATTTCTTAACTTCTAATTCCAATTTTTCTAGCTCTTTTATCTCAGTCAAACATCTTATACTCAATGCTTTCTTCTATAAAATGAGAATAAATCTTACTCTTATCTTCATAGCCTTGAAGTGCAAAGAAATGTGGTGATATACACACACACACACACACACACACACACACATACACACATATATGAACCTGTTGTAAATGAAGTGTTATGCAAATAAATGATATTTCCACACCTGTTCAAAAAGGTCCATTTAGAAAAGCTCATTTAGAAAATACAGTTATCATCAGGTTTTGACTGGAATTACATTCTCCCTTCCCCAAAGATTCTAGAACAAAATATATGAAAAATAAGTCTTCATTTTAGTAATTTTTTTAACTTCAAATGAAAAAATTGCATTGCTTTTGTTGAATATTTCTTGGTCCAAAAGTTTCAGCATTGTGGTTTTGAAGCTCCAATTCCCTGATCAATGTCTGAATTTGTGACACTTGAAATTTGTCATTTGGCATTGACGTATGTGTAAATTTGAGGCAAAACTCAATGTCCTTTAAACATCTGGGGGCAAATTTTCAGCATGGCCTCATTTTTACTGATATGTTATATTTGTAAGTACAAATTGCCACTTTTGTCCTCAAGAGAACACAGACTGGTCATTGCACCTGCCATGAGGTAATTGAAGATGCAAAAAAATCCCCACTTTTACAAAAAGGTCTTTGTAATACTCCCTTCCCCCACATCCTGCTTTCCCTTCCTCTATGTGTACAAAAGAAAAAAGAAAGAATGGTATTAGTAGCTCTGAATGAAGATCAGCATTTCTTTTCAAGTAAAATAAACTGCATCTAATTTGTACTTCTTTTTGCAAAGAAAAGAAAAAAGAGAAATACACAAGTTACCTTCAGTAATTTAAGACAAAATGGTGGTAGAATGGCAATGTTTTTCACAATTTTTATTTATTTGCAATGTTATATACTTCTTACCTTAAACTAATGAGTAATTTGGATTAGTGGAAAAATAGCTTTTGAGAGCCATTTATGGAACTCACAGCACAGCTATGGTTCAGTTACCTACATTTATTCTCTGAGGTTTTTTAGACCATGAAAATAACATTTGGTTTTAATATACCTTTATTTACCCTAGGGTTCTTTGGGTCTTTTGGGATTCTAGAGCATAAGAAATGAAAGGCAAACCCAACATAGAGGTTACCTAACATTAATGGTTGTCCTGCTTTCCATTCTGACAAAATATCCCTGATAAACAAAAGGAGAGCTAGGGTCCTAGTATAACATTCAAGGCCTCATACTTCAAATACTTCTTCCGACTAGGCCACTGCTTGTCGGTGGTGTCACTAGAGGCTCCAAGCCTTCAACACTTGAGTCTTGGGGGGCAGTTATCCAGACCATAGTACAAAATATAATTCAGTATTTATGTGGTAACCAGCTTATAGAATTATTCAGAATGGGAACAAGTTCTACCCATTTTGTTATCTAACCTATAACCATTCATATACATATATATATATATATATATATATATATATATATACACACACACACACATATATATGGCATATATAAATAGAATTTATTCTACCCTACGCATATATATATATATATATATTACATATATGACTAATAGACAAGTACAAACAGGCAGTCACTTTTTAATCTGTCATTCCCTTCCATAGATCAAGAAAATAGGATATATATCAAGATATCTCATATATATCTAATAACATTTTCCTCATCCTTTAGGAAGAATGATATTATGATATTATGTCATTTGTAGGAAATGGATGGACCTGGAAAAAAATACATTAAATGAAGTAAGTCAGACTCAGAGAGATAAAGGATGCATGTTCTGTTACAGGAAAAATGAACTCTTACTATATTTCCTCTTGGAAATTCTATTTATTATTTATTTATTTATAAATTAACTATTTATTTTTTAAATTCTTTTTGAGACCATGCTTTCCTAAGTAGTCTAGGTTGGCCATGAATTGATTTCAGTTTTCACCATTGAATAAATAAGCTGTGAGCTCTTTATATGCCATCTTTATTGTGTAAATTGCTATATACTTAGTTTTTGACAGAAAGTAATACTGAATTTTCTCTACATTTTTCTACATTTATTGCTATTTCACATTATTTTTATCCTTCATTCTATTAATGTAGTTTGCCACATTAGTTGATTCATGTATATTGAACCATTTTACTTCATACAAACATATTTTACTTCATCATGGCATGTAATATTCTAGGGTAGAGGATGTAGCTTAATGGTAGAAAAATTTTAGTCTTTAATCACATGCAAAATTATTCTTTGGCATCTTCTTTTTTTATTGTGAAAATACTGTACAGAGGGGTTACAATTACATGGACAAGATAATGAGTATATTTCTTATCTAGCATTGTAGCCTCCTCCTTTGTTTCCCCTTCCCATCCTTCCCAGCCTCTCCCCGCCCCCTCCACCAATCCCCCCCCCCCCCAAGTTGTAAAGTTCGTTTTCGACATGACAACTTGTACTTCTCATTGTTGCAATGGCTCCACCTGTTTCCTTATTTAAACGACTTGTTTTTCCCCTTCCCATCCACAAATTATACCGACATCAAATACACTTTGTTATTGCTGTTCTGATTTACAGCATTTGATAGTGTATATTTATTAACAAATTTATATAGTGGTGATTATTTTTAATAATCAAATTTTGTGGTATAATTAATTGATTTATTAATAAGCATTTTAATAATGCTGTATTCTATATTTGTTTATCTATATGTAGCATCCATATCTTTTATTTTTTAATGAATTAATTGTATTTTTATTATCTTTAAGTACTTGTACCAAGGAGTTACCAATCAACAAATGAGTTCATAAGTACAATGCATCTTGATTGATGCCACCCATTTCCTCAGTCTCAGTTTTCTTTGTTTCATAGGCTATCCATGAATATTTTTAACTGTATTGTTCCTCCTTCTTTCTTCACTAATCTACTCCCCTTCCCTTAAACCTCCCTGCACATACCTTTCAGGGGCAAATTTTCTGTCATTGAATTATGAGCTTTTTATCAGTGATTTAAATTCTTACATATTTTTTAGTTGCTGTTTGGCAGTCCTTCACTTAAACTTGAAAAATTCCCTTCACATCTTGTGATAATGAGTTCCCCCCAATTATATGTCTGGGAAAGTCTATCTCTGCCTTGGAAAGACAGATTTCTCAAGTAAAATATTCATAAATGGCAGACTTTTTTATTTCAGCACTTTTGGACCATTTCTTTCTGGTCTGCAAGATGTCTAATAAGAAATATAGTGATGATCTCTATGAGGGGGTCTTTGATACATTATAAGCCAGCTTTTGTTTACTGCTTTAAAACTTGCCTGGCTTTGGACAATGTGATTAAAAAAGTGTTTCATTATAGACTACTTTATACTTCTCATATTTAGAGTTCTTTTTTTAAAAGTGATTCTTTCTCTTCTCTCTCTCTCTCTCACACACACACACATAATCCTTCAGTTATTTGCCTTTTCTTAATTCTACAGAGCCTCACTCAGCACAACAGAATAATGTCCCCTTTGTTATTCTGTGATAGGGTTAGCTTTATCTTTTGTCTTCTACAATACTTCCTTTTTATTAACTTGGAGATTATATCTCTGGCTATGGGCCATCATTTTATAAACTAAATGCTTTGTTTTGTCAATGAGGTACCTAAAATAGCATGACCAAGGATCAGAAAGGTTGCAATTGTGATACATTAATGAACAATCTCTAGATGTTGACTTGCTTTTTTGTCATTGGAAAGATAGCACATCTTAATAATAAGCATGAATCAACATTCTTTTCTTTTTGCTTCTACTATGTTGATAGAGCAAAGTCCCACATTAATCATATTGACCATCTGCACAGCACTTAGGAATTGTCACTGTACTCTAGATTATAGATATGAAATGTGAGGTACTTATTTGTTAAGGCCACAATTTAATGTGTTGCTACGTTATATTGTTGCTACATCCTGCATAAAATGTTGTTGTGTAAAATTGGAAAGTAAAGTATAGAATTCTGCAAGATCTCTACAAATTGTACGTCGATTTCTTGCTAAATAAAATAAATAAATAAATAAATAAAATAAATTATAGCAGAATATAGCAGATATGATTTTCAGGTGGGTTTCTTAAGACCTTTTACTCCTTTTGAGACCCCCTTCCCTACAGCACCCATAATATCTAATATTTCCCCATAGCCTTCAAAATTACTGTGGTTTCTGCTCAGGTTGAAATGGACTCATTTGAAACTGAACAAGATAAAACTTGGCCCAGGAGATTAGCGAAGTCCCTAGTTAAATGTGTCATTACATTAGATACTTCGTAGGGAGAATTTAATAAATTTCTTAAACTAAACAAGACTCAGTATATTCAAGGGGAAGAAATTCAAGTCTCCATCATTGTCCTTGTCTTGGTGAGCCAAACTGATTATGCTAAACTTTATATAATCTAAGAAAGAACTTAGTATTAATAATAAAAGCACTTTTCTCTTAGGCATAGTGCTTTTCTACCCATTATTTCAGTTAAGTACTCCTTGTAAAACTTGAATATTGAGTATATTACACATTTGTATACTAGGGTAACAATATCTATGAGTACACTGATTTTACAAGACATCTATTTTGTCAGAGCAGTGATGAAGTATAGAATAGTTTCCAAGCTGACTCAGATGACTGCTTTTAGTCCTTTGGTGATACATGTAAGTCTTGTTGCTTTGCAAGCCATAAATTGCTAGTGCTACTACCTCTACTATTCTCATATATAGGCCAGATCATTTTTAAAATAGTAACTTTGTCTTATATTCTTGAATTCACTTTTAAAAGTTTTACTTCGAATTTCTATTTTCAACCCCTCCTAAAGAAAAGGAATAATGTGAAGGAAATGCTGTAGTTTGTTACCTCAAAGTAATTTAGAACACATTTCCCACCAAGTGCCCTCCCCATGTCCAGCATTGGAATTAAAAATCTCATCAGTTCTTTTGGAAGCCTTTAATGGGTTTATGCTTGCCAATTTAGATTCTCCTTTCATAGAGCTAGTGGCATTGATAGGCTACAGAACAGAGATGTATACTATTTTTTGATGTCATGGAGTTTCTAAAGAAATGAACTGATAGTATGTTCCCAAATTAAATTAAATTAAAAAAAGAAATGCAAAAAAAATCTGCAAAGCAGATTACTGAAAGTGTGGAAGGAATAGCCATTAAATCACCTCATGAAACCTCATGAGTAAAGCATCATGGAGTTTCTAAGTTTTAATTTAATGGGCATGTAGATGTTGCAAGAAGTGGTAGAACTGTTATGGGATTTATCAGCTATATGAATTTTGTTAATTCTGACCTAAAACTTGAGCAAAAAACATAGTAATGTTATTTTCAAAGGCTACATGTGTTAAACAGTAATTTGTCTCCTGTATTTGGGGCAATTTGTTGTTCTTCATAATATATAGTAAAATGTTGTAGATCGAAAGATCACAAGTTATTATTACATGAATCAAATCTAAATTTAAAACTTTCACTCATTCACTATTAATATTTCAAGGGGGTGGGATAGAAAGGAGAGTAAGAATATCTTCTACACTTTAATAAATTTTGAGCTTTTAAAATAAAGTTATTTAGGTTCCACTTGTCACTTCATAAAAATTTTTGAAATTAGATATTTTCTTCCTTTTCTCATTTTAAATATAGCTTCCCAAATGCATCAGTTTTGCATTAAAATGAATGAATTCTTGGAGCTGCTTTCTTCCCAGCATGAGGGGATAACAGCTAGAAAAAAACAACCTAATATATCTTGTTGCTGAAAAATAATTATGAGAATATTACACAGAGGAAGCCATGCTTAAAATAAAGGCTTCATATCGCATTTAAAACTCAAGTGGGACATTCAAGTATCCTGTTTAGTAGAATAATATATTTATGAACCCTCAGAGAACTAATTATGTTGTTTCACATGAATTACAAATGTATCATTTAGGTGTATTATAGTCTTACATGTGTCCGTTACCATTAATCATCATTAACTGTTAGAAATGTAAAATTCAAGATGCAGAAAAAGCATACTTTTAAAATAAAATGGTCCAGACAAATGCCAGCATTTTCCTTTGAGGAAGATAATATGTGTAAAACTTTTTATTATTTTTAAATACGTTTTTTATTGTAAAAATACTGTATGGAGGGGTTACAGTTACATGAGCAAGATAATGAGTACATTTCCTATCAAGCATTGTTACCTCCTCTTTTGTTTTTCCCCTACCATCCCTTCCCTCCCACCTCCACAACTACACTACCCTCCCCTCCTACCCCTGCCTAAATTGTAAAGTTCGTATTTCAACATAGTGTCGTGTACATCTCATTGTTACCATGGCTCAAACTATATCCCTATTTAAGCATTTGGTTTTTTTCCCTTCCCTTCCCAAATTAGAGAAGTGTAGGTCAAAAGAAACGTACATATGACCAGATAAGATGATGTTAAGAGAAATGAACCCCAATATAGGTACACAAGTGTTTTTTTATGTCTTGTTATTGTTTCTAACGTATTTATAATGTACCATGTAATTTTTTTGTTTCTTTGTATGTTCCTCCCCCACGGTACAATCCCTGTTTTCACTGTATTTGATGTCCAATGCCCTGCATCTTGTATAGAAATTTTTGTCTAACTTTTTTTAAAGATCAGTGTATGAATCTGAGAAGTTGTTTTACTACAGCTCTCACTAAAATCCTAATATTCACAGGAAATATGAATCATGACTATAATTTTCATTAGACTAGCTTAGACTCACTTCTGGAATTTAAGCAACAAAAATGTCTTAGTAAAACTCTTTAAAAATTATTTCAGTAGCTGTAGTTTTATACTTCCCAAAGTCAGTTTTTTCTGAGGCCTTTGACTCCAAATATCACAATTTTAAGTAAGAATTGAAATTCAAGTAACACGAGGCATCCACTGGTACATAGAGTTCTAACAGTGAGTTGCAGTGAATTATTTAAGAGGTAAACACTGATTCCCTTATGAAGTAGGAATCTTTCTTCTTGAAATACTGTTGCTTTCATTAGCCATGTCATTTTACAGAAAAAAAATAATTCCAAAGACCTGAATTAAATTGATTCATTGTTGCTACGTTCCAGACACTATTTGGAGATAATGATAAGAATAAGAAATGGAAATGTTCCTCAAGAAAACATACCATTAATGGAAACACTTCAAATGGACAAAAGTAAAGAAATAACACCACCTTTATACATTATAGACTACCTAGATCTACTTCCAGAGTGAGATCTGCGGGCAAATTCTGTGTATTTAAATTGCCTTGGTGGATTGGTGTCCTGTGTTATTGTTGACATTAGAATTGAGAATAATAGAGCCAGAAGAACACTTACAATTCATGTACAAATCATGTTCTTCCACAAGAAAAACACCAGGCCAAGGGAGCATCATATGATTTCCTCCAGAGCACAAAGCAAACCAAGTGTGGTGGGGACTAGAACTCAATCCACTTCATTCTTATTCTATTCTTTACGTTGGGATAAACCAAACAAATCTTTTCTTTAAACTCTTTCATTCTCTCCTTTTCTTTAATGATGAAAGCAAAACATCAGAATTTCATGGAAAAATTAGATCCCCTAAATGAGGAAAAGTAGCTTCAGACCAAATGGTCCTGTGATCAATAAAGAACCTGAAGCACAAGTTGAAAAAGTGAGGTAAATACACAAAAGAAAGAAAGTTAAGAGAAACATAATAGCAAGAGCACACACACAAAAGGAAATGGAGATAAAAATAAATAAAAAGCAATTATTTGTTTCTGGAAAATAGGCTACAGTGCTTTGGTTGTAATTTTATGCATTCAAAAGTATCAGAATATTTCTTATTTAAAATAAGTAGTTATTAGATAGCATCAAATTCAATGGAAAAACTCTGTTATCCAGAATGTAATGATGAATTTAATACCCCAAAGTTCCTTTTCAAACAACAAAAGTTCTTCTAATATGCTCAGGCTAGTTTCAGAGTTACATATGTTTTATATTCTAATATTTGGAAAACAAGAAATCTGGTTATGAGAAAAAATTTCTGGTTATTATTTTTGAATATGTCCAAGTTCAAGGCTGGGAAGGTGTCTCAGTGGTAGAGTGATTGCCTTGCATGCATGAGGCCCTGGGTTCGATTCCTCAGCACCACATAAGCAAAAAGAAAAAAAGCTGGAAGTGGCACTGTGGCTCAAGTGGTAGAGTGCTAGCCTTGAGCTGAAGAGCTGAAGGACATCACCCAGGCCCAGAGTTCAGGCCCCACAACTTGACCCCCCCAAAAAATATGTCAAGTTCATCATAGTATTTTCTAGTAGAGATCTTACTGTAATGAGAAAGATTCTGCATTGTTGTTTTCCCCAGTGTTTCCTTGTAGTTTAATGAGTTAGGAATTTCTATGTTTTCTAGCTCCTTTGCTAATAAATATGTAAGGGATAATCTGCCCTAATTCTAGGCTGACCTATCCTATTTTTTACCATCTGGAGCCAATGATGCTCTTAAAAATATGTCAGGTACATAGATTAGTTTATCTTCTGCTCCTTTACAAGTCTTTTTTGTTTTGTAGCAAAAGAAAATTATAATGTTTGTCATTGGTTCTCAAATGTTCTTTGCTTGTAAGTCAGCTGCCTGGCAAGCATCCTAGATCTGTTTTCTAACTCCCACATAAATGTCTGTGATAAATAAGTCATTGCTCACTAGAGCAGCCTTTGTGTACAGATCTTGTGCTTTCTTTCCAGTGCACAATGATAGCAGTCAACCTAATTGATTTTACTTGGTCAGTTTTTATGTTGGAAGAGATGCCAGGTAAAATGAAAAAGAAAACCAAATTCAATGCACTTCTGTTTAATCCCTGTCTGATATAGTAATAGAAAAAACAAAACACTAATATGAAGTTTTTTAGGGGATAGTGTTCCCAGAGGACGTGTTTAATGCCACTACATTCTTTCTCATAATCTAAACTTGATTTTTAAATGGGTCTCTAGGAGTGAATCACTAATAGACATGTTGACATAGAAAACAATGTGTCACACAGCCTAATAAACATAGGCCAGTAAAGGCTACATGGCTGTAAGAAACACAGGTCAGAACTGTGTTTTCATTGATTCAAATATCAGAAAACACATTTCATGTATTGTCTTTCCTAATTGGACAGGTGGAAGATGGGGTATGAAATGGTCATCCTTGTCAGTTCAAAACTCTTTGAGTTATTATGTCTATGATGTCTTACCATCATATTATGCAGATAAATGGTTCATAATTTCTCCATGGCCTCTTCTGGGATTGATGATGCCCTTTCTTTTCTGTGTCTTGTCTGCTATGAGATCATGATCATTATGGGGTGTGATACCAGTCATGTTAAACTATACTGCTGACAACAGTGCCTTTCAACAGAGAGAGGTAAGCAAGTAAAAGGCATCCGTCATCATACAACATAAGGGATGAGGGGAGCAATCCTATACTCAGAAGCCACATTAGCAAAGACAGACGAAAGCTAGGAATGTTTTGAGTAGGATTCTAGATGCCCTAGGTTGTGCATATTATCCTAGGATGTAGGGAAAACAGAATGGAACAACTTCTTTTGTGCAAATGAGCATCCTGAAGTTTGCAGTAATAGCCAATCACCTTATCACATTTTGAATCCATTTGGATGTCATGTAAAGAATGAACATATGTAGTACTTAGTAAAGAAAGGTCAATTCTGCCATAGTGATCACTGAAGCATAATGCAGCAAATGAGATAAGGTTCTTTTTTTTTTAACTCATCAATCCTAGAACATTCAAATTTATCCTTTTAGTATGTTGTGGGATTTTTTTTCAAAATTTCCTGCACCTGTTTTCATCTAAATGAACAGCAGTTTAAAGCCAACTCCACACCTGTCCTGACATATTAAAAATGTCAAATAATCTGTACAAAAATGCTTATGCAAAATTTCATTAAGAAGGTCTCTGTTGTCCTATTTATCAGTCATTAAATGAATTGTTAAGTCAGTATGTCTCTGTAAATCTGCTAAGTCTTTTTTTTTTTTGGATTTCAGTACTTGGTTTATAGTTAATACTTTACTTTGTTTGCCTCATAACATTAATAGTGGCCTTTGCATATTACCAAAACAGGACCAATAAATCAATCCTTTTCCAAATGAAAGTAGCTTCCTTAATTCTCATGTAATATTTCTAACATTCCAGTGACATTTTTTGACTACATGTCAAGTTAAAGGAATTTTAATTGTAACCTCAGCAAGTGTTGTAACTCTTGGTTTATAGTTTCTCAGAGGTATAGAAATGACTATATATTTTTCCATGAGTTCCAAAATTGCCTCTTTAAGCTATTAGAACTGATTTCCACCTAGAACTAATTTGACCTCCTTTTCATTAAATGCCCTGTCCAAGAGTCAGCTCAAATATTATTTACATTTCCAACTTGCCTCAGAACACTGACTGCCATTAGTTCTATGTATATTCTGTCCATTTTTCTCATTTTCTTATCCATCAGTTTTTTGAAGGTATTGACCACACTATCTTTGTTACTTTTCTTATACATTATAGAGATTGAGTACATTATTCATTATAACACATATTCAATATGCTTGTATTGGTGCTGTACAATGATCAAGATCAGGAGTTGGCAAACTATGTCAGTGGGACATATCAAACTTGCAGACTACAGGTAAGAATAACGTTTTTAATTTCCAGTGATTGCAAAAGAAATACACCAGGAAGATTATGCAACAGAGACCATATGTGGCTCCCAAAGTGTGAAATATTTGCTATCTGGCACTTTACAAGGAAAAGGTTGCTGTCTCTTATTCTACATGTCAGGAATATTACCAAAGTAGCAACACCCACCAAAACAAAAGGAAACACCCCCCTACCCAAAATCCAACAACAACCAAAAAAACCCACCAAAATGTCACTAACTATTGGAGGCTAAATTCTGTTTGCATAGCTATTTTATATGGAGTAGATAGCCATCTTTATTATTTCCACAATACTTGCATATAATGCATGCACAATCAGTTTTTTTATTAGTTTGCATTAATTGTGCAAAGGGGACATTGTTGTGAAATTGCCACAAGGGGACATTGTTGTGAAATTGCCACATATTTTTATAATATATCCTGATCAACCTCACTCTCTCTATCTCTATCTCTTAACCTATTCTTTTTTATTGTAAAGATGCTGTACAGAGGGGTTACAGTTACATGAGTAAGACAATGTGTCCATTACTTGTAGATCATTGTTACCCCTTCCCTTCCTTCCCTTCCTTGTTGCTGTCCCACTATCCCTTCCCTCCCCCACTTCCCCACTCCTCCCAACTCCCCATTCCCCCCACCTGAAGTTGCAAAGTATTTCCTTTTTTAAAAATACTCCTTTCATTGTTCTATTTTTATACCTACAAATACATTACATCAACCTTATTCATCCTCATTTACTCTCGTCATTAGTGCCCTTCCCATTGGTATTTAGTGTCCCCCATCAGAAGCTCGTTTGCTTCGCTGGTATTCTTTTTTGCAAAATTGAATGTGTATTAATTGCATTAAAGAATTTTTCTGTGGCATTTCAAATGTGCCTATATTATATTTTGCTCATAATAGCCCTGTCAGTTGCTTTTTCTTCCCTCCTCCCCCACCATCTGATCAGAAGTGTTCATTAAGATTACTAATACAGACTTCATGCATAGTTGCACTGTATTTCAATATTATTTACTCTCCTCCATCTTTATTTCTCCTTCTCCTGTTTCTCTTATCATCCTAAATAGTCCCAAAGTTAGAGTCATGTGCTAAGTATTTGTAGAAAGATAGATATTATACATATATTTATATAAGTATATGCAAACCATTAATATATGTTTTAAAGTCTAGTCAATTGTTATTTTTAAATTAAAGATTGAGGCATTAATGGAATCTACCTTTCAACAACAGAAGATATTTATAAACATTTCTATATAATGTCTTTTTTCTTTTTTTTTGGCATGGGGCTTGAACTCTGGGTTGAGGCGCTGACCCTGAGCTCTTCAGCTCAAAGCTACTCCTCTACCACATACATGAGCTATAGCACTACTTCCAGTTTTCTGGTAGTTAGGGATAAAAGTCTCATGGACTTTCCTGCTGGGCTGGCTTTGAACCGAGATCCTCAGATCTCAGCCCTCTGAGTAGCTAGGATTACAGGTGTGAGCCACCAGCACCTGGCTATGTAATGTCTTTTAAGGAATCTTTACATTAAAACTTCTGACCTAAATACCTATGTAGGGAAAAGAACGCAAAGTCTTATTCTGGTACTTACTAATGGCTTCCCATCTTAATGCACCTTTTATTCTTGATGAAGTCTTAATTATCTAGGTTCTTTATTAGAAGTAATCATATTTGAATCTGAAAACTTTCTAAAATTGTGGCTTGCTCCTAAGAGATCACTTTATATTCTTGACAGGTAAAAAGTTATCCTTAAATGGAGCTTCCACTCTCAAACTCTCCAAGTTTGTTGCATTTGGAAGGCTCTAATTTGTATGAAATCATTTTACTTGAAATTCAAAAATACTTTTCATAAAGTATAATAATGCCCACAACTCTTTAAAACTTATAGTATTGTAAATATGTTTATCTGAGTTAGGGAAGCGAAGAGGAACAACAGAATGGTGAGACAAAGGACAAGGGGGGAACTAATGCAACAGCTAAATTTACAAGACAATATGTTGGAAATGATCTGTACAATTTGTGGGGGGGTTGGGGAGTGAAGGAAAGTAGGACAAAAATGAGAGAAGGGCTATCAAGTTGGACAAAAAAATGTACATATTACCTTATGTAACTGTAACCTCTCTGTACATCACCTTGACAATAAAAAAAGAGCGTAAGTCATACAAATGAAAGACAAAAACTGATGGTAGAATGCTGAGGATACATGGAACAGTTCAGAGAGTGGAAAGAAAGAAGGGAGATGATAGGAGGAACCCAGAAGTAGAAAAAGTGGGATTCTTAGTAATACATGATAGAGATCAGAAGATTCTGTATTTCTCTTTTCCATCCCACAAGTGGCGAAGTTCTCCACTCAGTGTCATTTATCCATCTTAGTGCCCTCCTTATCACCACATAACTTCCACCACTCAAGTCTATCTTTTCAACACTAAAAATTAGAATTACATTCGGTATGAGATTTAAGAATATTTGCATGACCTTTCATTTAAGTCTTTGTTTCTATTAGTCTTTGAATCTGAACTATTCTCACTCCTAGTATTCTCTTAGGCATTTCCTTTTAGCTACCATACAGCTATTAATCTAAATACTTTGCTTTATTAAGGAACTACTCATTTTTCATTCTCTGCATAGATTTAGGGTTGACAAAATGAGGCTGAAAAATGAAGTAATGGAGATTCTTAATTACAAATGAAAGAAATTGAAGCATACTACTGTATATACTGATTTCCTTTCAGTTTCATGATCTTTGTCAGGACTAATGACGTTACTCATCTGGTATAGAGAATGGAAAGGAAATTAATAGAAGTGTCTAATTCACACTGTTAAGAATTTTATAAAACTGAGAACAGCAAACTCACATGTGCTGTCTCTTGAATTATACTAACTGCTTCTCACCACAAGCCTTCTGCCACCTTCTCATGCCTGTGGCTAATATGGGTGACATGAGATAACAAGCAGTAAAACAAACCACGGTTGTTGTTGTTGTTTGAGTGCACATAGATAGCTTATACCCATCAAAGTATTATTTATAGACCTTTCCTTTGGAAAATGGTATATTGCTGAGTAATAAAGAAAAAGCAACATTTGTTCCATTTGATTTTGGCAAAGGGTGTGTATTGTACAGAGGTCTTTCATCATGCTATGTAGAGTCTATTATCCTTATGTAGTTTAATGAGAAAGTAATACTGTTTTCCTCATTTTAGGTTCATAGCTAAGTCCCCTTAACAAAAGACAGATAAGAGAAAGACTACAGATTTATTCAATATGTGTATGTTTTACGTGATATAGGAGGCTTCATCAGGGAATGAAAACCTGAAGAATCAGAAACTTGTGTGTTTTATGCTTAGATTTGGTAAGTCTGAGGGTAGATGGAGAAGTATGCTTGGACAAAGGTGTTAATGTAATGGTAATAAACTGCGAGTACTTAGTAAGGCCTGGTTATTGATATTTGATGTCTTAATATTCTCATAGACAGGGTTTTCTTTTCCTCTGATATAAGGAAATAAGATCTGGAGTGAGGGTTTTATGATCTGTTTCATGGGAGAGAGCAAGGGGATGTCAAGAGTTACTTTTCTGTTTCTGATGTTTTCTTAAATGCAAAGGTGACAAACTGTGGAGTAGTATGTCCCAAAATTCATTCGTAATTAAACCAAGAAGAGATTTCTCATTTAGGAAAGTTTCTTGATGAGTGAACTCGACCTTCTGAAGAACTACATTCATACACATAGAATAACTCAGGAGGTAACAAATGTGCTGAGTGAACAGTCTTTTCTTGAGAAATATTATGAGCTTTCTATTGTGGGAAGCAGAAAAAGAGAAATAAAAACTGCTCTCTTTCCTTGGATAATTAAGTCTTAGAAAAATAAAACATACACATAAAAGTAAATGTGTAAATAACCTTTGTTCCAGCAAGATCACTGCAGTTTGACATCTTCACAAAGGAGGCCAGGACATTTGTTTATCCTACAAATACTGTATCATCGCTTTTAGCTAATTTTTTAGTAAACTTTTAGCCATTTCCCTGACTTGACCACTTGTTTTTCATTCTATCTTCCTTTTTCTCACTTGTAATAATGCAAGATTAAAAAAAATTCTACATCTCATTTTTCTAGGTTTACTGAAGTATAAATGATCAAAACTGAATGTATTCGTCTATCACATGATGTTTTGATACACATGAACACTTTGAAATGATTTGAATGATCAGCCTAATTATCAATCACCTCGTGTTATCTTTCTTTCTGAATTAACTTTTGAATTGCTCCAAATCCTCATTCCAGTACTTTTCATCATGACACTTTACAGTAACATAGAATAAATTATTATAGAGCCTTTGAAACTTATTTTAGAGTTTTTAGATACAATAATATCTTTATTTTAAGGAAAAATTAGGAGGAAAAAATAAATTGCTATTAAGTTTACCCATTTACTGTGGTCAAGTGGCACAGTTAATTTGGTTATTTTATTTTCTGAGTGTACTCTTTTAATTTATAAACATGTTCCATAGTTTGAAGAAACAAATTACATAATAAATTCAACAGCTTATCTTGATTCTTGAGAGTTTGTTTGGAGGTTCTAGCAGGGAAGTGCTGCTACTCCTCTATGGGAGATGCTCATCCTTTTCAACCCAGCATGCAGCTTTGGGAGGAATGCACATGAGCAGTGAGGGAGGAAGGGGACACTCACCTACCCAACTCGATCCGCCAAATTAACCCTGAGGATCAATGGGGTGACAGATGTCGTAGCCAGATCACCCTCACATTCTTGATTCTTTATTCTTATCAATGAGTTGATAAGGATGAGCAATTTAAACCATGTCTCTTGCAACTTTGTCAAAATCTGGCAGTTGTGTAGAAATTGTGAACCTTTCACATATCAAGCTCACAATTATTGACAGGATGAAAGCAGGGTCTAGGGGGAATCATTTTTTAGATACAATAATATCTTTATTTAAGGAAAAATTAGGAGAAAGACAAATTGCTATTAAAAGGTATTACTAATAAAAATTAAACCTATTGATTTCCTTAGTAAATCTTAAAGCATTGAGAAGCTAAGTGGTCAGTTGGTCAGACATGCTCTTGGAGCCTCTCAGAAACCAATACACTTTATGATTTAAAAAATCTATTTACAAACATCATCTCCACATTCCACTAGCCTTGTTTTTATTAAAAGAAACCCTATAGACAAAAATGCAATTTTTCCAACATTGGACATATGGCTGATGTCAGAAGTACAAAATCACATTATACAGAGCCAAATCCTGAGTTAAACCTCCCTATACAGAGCCAAATGCTGAGTTAAACCTCCTGAGGCTGGTGCTCAACAGACCCCAGAATAGGTGTCTCTTACAGGGTAAGCAAGATGTTAGCCATAGAAGTAGAACTCTGTGGAAATATAGCTACTCACCTGGGAAGTCAGGTGGGTCTGAAAATGAATGGCACTTTAGCATTGGACTGATTCCTGCTGCCCCTGGCACTGCAAATGCAAAGTTTTACAGTAAATCAAATGGGCAAGAGTGCTGGGGCCAGAGTTCTATTAAGCTCTCTGCAAATTTAAATGAGTGAAAAGTCTCACTGCCATGGAAACTGGCATGGGCTAGGTAGGCCATTTTGTTTCATTCTATGCTTTTCTCTCATAAGAGCTGAATTTGTGAGGTACACTTCAACAAAACCTTTTAGTCATTTTTTACAGAAATTTTACTAATGTAGCTCAGGGTAGCCTTAAACTTGCTATCTATTTTCTCAAGTGCTAGGATTCCAGGTGTGCATCACCTTCCTAGCTCAACACTGAATTCTTTATTCTTTGTTCGTTTTTTTTTGTTGGTCTAGGGACTGTCCCTCAACTCTTCAGCTCAAGGCTAGTGCTCTACCATTTGAGCCACAGCACTACTTCTGGCTTTTTCTGTTTTCGTGATGCTGAGGAATCAAACCCAGGGCCTCATGCATGTGAGGCAAGCACACTACCACTGAGCCACCTTCCCAGCACAAATTCTTTTTTTTAATGTTTATTTTTCATGTACTGGATATCTAAAGTCAGTGAATTCACTTACATTTAACTATGAAGCTGGAATGGATGTGAGAATAGCATAGGAATGATTGAAAAAAATCAAGATAGGTAGAATCCCTAGAAGAGTTTGACCTTTTATTAGTCCCTACTGGAATAGATATTCTTTTGAAAGTTCTTCTAATTGTTTTCAGGTCCACATATTTTTTTCTGTTTTCCTCTAAGAAATGTTCATTTAATCTGGGTCATTTTGCAAACCATGGACTTCTCTGCAGACTAGAGTCTGTATGTTAGAACACAAGTGAATGCAGCTTGAGTCTTTAAATGAGCTGGGAAATTCCCCAATGAGAAAATATGAGATTGTACAAGCAGCTTGTTTTGCTACTGTCCTCCAGGGCTTTTGCTGCCATTCCCATTCTTAAGCTTTCCTCTCTAGCTGAGGATAATAGCTGCTCCTCCAGTTCTAGAAGCGGGAATAATAATGCTTTGAGATCTGTAAAAGTTTGTTCAGCCCTCAGGATTCCTAATGCCAGTTCTGTTTCAAATATTCTTGGATAGTGACTCATCCCTCCAAGGTAATTTTGGATTTAGAATGTCTTTTCAGATCCACATAAGTAATTTCTGGATTATTTGCTGTTTTAAATTAGCCATGCTACTGTTCCTCTCCATTAGCCTAGATAATTGAGAGTTGGATATATAATTAATACCTGATACCTATAAAAAAAGAATTGAACATTCTCAGCAGTCCATTTTGATGGATTCAATTTCAGGCGCTACAGCCAGGCTAGGTAGGGTACTTCAGTTTTGCTCACAGTGGGATATGGGCAAATGCTTATTTAAACAAATGATAATATGGTAGATATTATTTTGCAAACTTGATAAATCAAGAAAGTCATCCCCCCTTGGGATCTCCTAGTTTTTAAAGGAGATACATTGTAGTATTATTTTAGTTACTTATTTTCATGGTTACAATGAAAATATCTTATACACCACACACACACACACACACACACACATACACACAAATTCAAGCTGGGTACTTGTGGCTTATGTCTGTAGTCCTAGCTATTTGGAAAGCTGAGAATGGAAGGATCATTATTCAAGCCCAGATCAGGCAGAAAAGTTCAAGACACTCCTTCTCAACCCATAGCTGGGCATAGTGGCATATCCCTGTCACTACATGGAAAGGTGTGATTTGGAGGCTCATGGTGCCAGGCCAACCTAGGCAGAAAAGTCTGAGCTACTCTGTCTCCATAGAAGGAAGATGAGGTACCACCCACCTGTCATCCCAGCAACAAATAAAAGGCCTAAAATAGTTTCACTGTAGCTCAGGCATTACCCTGTTGGGAAGTGAGACCCTATCCTCAAAAATCCCACACAAAAAAATCCCGATAAACAAAGTATCCAATTACAGTTGGCTCACACCTGTGATCCTGGCTACTCTGCAAGCTGAGATCCAGAGTATTATGTTTCAAAACGAGACAAGGCAAATATTCCATGAGACTCTATCTCCAAAATAACTAGCAAAAGGCCAGGATGAAAGCATGACTCAAGTAGTATAGTGCCAGCCAAGAAAGCCAAAGGCCCTGAGTTCAAACCTTAGAACCTCAGTATGGGCTTTTCAAAAAGCCAGTGAAAAACAGCTCAGTTATCACACATTAAGCCCTGAGTTCAAAACCTCAGTACTATAAAAAAAAAATCAAATTCATGGGTAATTTTCCTGGAACAAATAATAAATGCAATAAATTGCCATTGCCTAGGTCTACAAGAACAGGTTAGAAGATAACATTTCACATACCATGTTTACCAGCTAAATGTTTTATTTCTCTCCTTTAAAACTGGTTAGATGCCTTTAAAGTGGTTTTTAAATGTTTAAAGGAATAGTAATCCATGCACAGCCCTCAATATAACTAACAAAAAGAAATATACTTGACACGATCATTTAAAAAGTTGTTTATAATTTTCAGCAGGAGTTAAATTTGATCAATGGCCCAGGCTTCTGGCATCAATTATTGTCAGATAAATTATTTGCTGTTTATTTTTCTGCAGCCCATATACTGTTTTTTTGTTCTTTTGATACATTGATCCTCCCTTCTTCCTTCAATGTTCCATTCTAAAAGTGTATCAAAAAATTCACCTACCAAATCTGGATAACAAGAATGTTATTTCATTTTACTTTAATCTTAGCTTCCTTAAACCTTCTTTTCCTCTTCATCTTTTTCAGTTGAAATAAAAAATATTTTTGATGTATGTAGAGACTGCTTTTCAAGGAAATTGTTAAAATAGTGTAACTTCAAAGAGTTTTCAGTCAGTGCTGTATTTTCAAAAATGCTTTATCACATTAAAAAAACAATTTTCTGTAGCTCTGTATAGTGCCAGTTATTGGCTAAAGGCACTGAATTTTACCTTCTCTATTGCTCTGTGTTCCACATCTATTTAGCATTTAGAAACTTCTCACACAATAGCAATGGTTTTATGGGAATAATTACTCAATGCTGATTTATTTCTAATGATTTTCTTCAGATTATAATTTTATTGTGTCTTTAAATTACACACACACACACACACACACACACACACACACACACACACACACATATCTTGCTCTGTTTAGATAGAATGGTGATACATGTTGACTACACCCTAGCTCAATAGGTAACTTGGTCTCCTTTCTCATCCTGTTATTATCTCTGATTTAATATCAGGAAATTCCAGTCACTCATATTTCTTCCTATCATCTAAATTTTACAGATAGGTAGCAGCTTATGGGCCTTCCTGTTTGCATTCCAGCTGTCTGTCTTCTTTTCTCCCTCCCTTCATCTCTACTTCCCTCCCTCCCTGCTTTCCTCCCTCCCTCTTGTTTTCTTTCGCTTCCTGTCTGAAATGCCTTAAAGCTATCATTCCCCCATCTCCTTCCCAGAAAAATTTCAGATACTTTACAATAAAAGGTCAATAAAGCAACATTAAAAGTTAGAGAAAAATTTTTAGACAATCATTCCAGATTATCAAATTAAGGGTAGTTACAATTGTTGAGCATTAAATTCAACTCTGAGCTTCCTGGAAGCCAGAACAGAAAGGGAAACTGTGTGTTCTACAATCTTTATTAACAAAATAAAGAGACATTAAAATAACAAACAAAACCTAAGATTGTTTTTTAATAGTGGTTTTAAAAATGATGATAAAAAGTTCATAGTTACCTGTTTCATCAACAAATTATTTAATCTTGCCTTGATATGTTTATTTATGAAGTACAATTAACTATCATTCCTGTTACATTCTTGAGTATTTGTGTCCCCTCATGAATGAAGTCAGTGCCTTTGTAAAAGGAGGCCTGAGGGACCTTGTTTGCCCTTTCTGCTACACGAAGATGCAGTGACAGGTCCCATGTGTAAGGCAGCAGATCCCCATCAGATATATACTCCTCACTTACTTTTCCCTTTACTTACTTTTCCCTATTTACATATTCCTTATCTCTGTACCACCAAAACCAAGTGAAATTTTTATGTATTTTTGAGAACTTATACAATATAAGGCTGGGCATTGTAATACATGCCTGTAACATCAGCAGCTTAATTCTAGTTCAATTATTAAGTACCAACTATGTGCATCTCTTTCAAATGATAAATTATTTTAAATGTTTAGGAAATGTGAACCATAAAACCACTTTGCCAAACAATCTTTGTTATTCGATTCAGATTAATAATGGTGTCTGTCTACAGCATTTACTATATAAGTCCTAGAATCATAGAAGTTGGTGAAAATGAATTTCGATACATTAACTAAATCCTGTTTCATATAAAGATGAAAATTTTATTCAAGCTTCCATATGTAGTTAGTAGAAAAATTAACACTAGAACTCATGTCCTGTTGTGACTATAGAATTTTTCCTACTTTAACGTAACAGATTACAGGAGTGTTTAATCATTCATATGGTGCTTGTGAGATTCAAGTTTAGCACTCAGTTAACAAAACAAAAATCAGGACCTAGGTTCTAGTGATAATTGAGTTGCTAATGGAATTCATTCTTTTGGGCCTTAGTCATTCTTAATATTTTATATGCTTTTGCTTTTGCTGGTAGAAGGAGAACTACAAGTGTATTACTGCAAATAGTAAATATATTTACCTCCTGCCCATGAACAATCCTTTCCCTATTTGGAAAAATATGGATTTTGTTTGTTCACAAGTTAACAGCCTCCCTAGTGGTGTGTTTCCTCCCAGCAGCAGTCTTGAATTAAAGGGTACAAGAAAATGGAACTGGTGATCACAAGCAAAGAATAGAAGTATTTTTGTTTGTTTGTTTTAACACTTTACATAGCAGATTCAGGAGGGCTAGGCTGACTTTATTATCTAAAGTGGTGCTGTTTCCTTTCATGCCTTTGGAAATCCCAGGAAAAAGGAGGAACAGACTAATTCAAACTTCTGTCTCACAAGGCTTCTGTGAACAGTGGCAATTCATTTCAGCCTTAAGCCAAAGAGGCTGCTTTTTCTTAGGACTTTTATTCTTATTGCTTAGTTAAATTTGAAATGAAAGGTGGAAAACGGGAATTTTTTTTTCTTCTGTCCATTTGCACTTCCATACTTCCCCTTACCCAGTATTTTTTGAGACCAGATAGAAAAGTAAATGGATTCATAGGCGATTCCTTTGTCCCTGATTCGTATTTGCAATACTGGCCCTTTCTAATATGTATAGAAATGATTTGAAAGAATTCTAACTAACCTCAGATACAAGCCTGAGATAATGACCAAGATTAGATGGGCTGGACATCTCATTCATATCAATTCAAATTCATAATCCTATTTTACTTAAGTGGTTATCTTTGTCCTTTGGAATTCCAATTAGCCAAATGTTGCTAGTACTGATCATAATACTGCCTGCCAAGGGAAATTACTTCCTCTTTCTACAACTACCAAGGTTCACTGTACCAAAAGTGTGTTATGACATAATTTTTCTTATCAACCCTATCCTACTTTGGGCAGGTATTTGGGCAGGATGGGAAAACAAGCTGGGAGGAAAATCCATGTAAATAGTCTGGACAGTTTCAGAGACAGATTTTCTCACTATAAATTGTGCTTCCAATAGTAGTTGTCACATTCATTTTATAATTTTTTTTTACTACAACTCTTTTCGGCTTTGCAAGATATTTAACAATATTTAACCTATTGATACTATGTCAGTTCATCCCAGATTAGTTGGTTATCTGACTCTAGAATTCATCTTGCATTTTTTGTTTTATAAAATTTCAAACCATGTTTAAGATTGCAAAAAGAATCATTTACATTCTAGTGTAAAAATGTAGAATAAATACGTCTTCTTGTTCCTTTATTTTATTGCTCAGTGGCTCTGCTTGGGATCTATTAACCATGTAGTTATTTTTACATCATTGACTATTCCTTACTCTTCTACTAGAATGTAAATCCTATGAGGGAAAGGCTCTAATCCTTCTAGTTATCCAAAAACTCCCCAATACCTAGAATAGTGTTGGAAAATAATTGTAATAGTTGTGTAATATTTGTTATACTTTGATTAGTTTGTATACGTTATACAGCTTACTTGTTTCCACTGCTGCGATAAATATTCTTTTATATAGGAACAATCTTCTCCCACAATGGATAGTTATCATTATGTTCATTTGCCATTTTATTACCAACAAGATAGTACCCAAGGTACCATAATGAAAATGACTTAAGTGCTCTCAATATCCATGTGCCTTTAAATTTTACTTAACAATTTACATTCTTCACATTAACATCCATTCATTCATTCAAGAAATATTCATTGGGAACTTACAATGAGTTAGATACTTTTCAGAGAGAAACACAGAGATAAGATATTGTACCTTTGCTGTCATCTCCATAGTTGTTTATGTATTTCTCCACAAAGTCAAATGTCATAGTTGTTTCTGTGAAATCACACTTAACCTGATTTTTCTAACAATAATTTCCTTTGTCACCTTGGCAATGATATTTCCTTTATTCTCTGCACTTATAATGTTATTTTTCACCTAGGCTCTATCCTCAGCCCCTGCTCTTCTCACTCCATGTAAGAATCTCTCTATGATCTTACCCAATCATACTTTTTGTATGTGTACCAGTCCTGGGGTTTGAACTAGTGCTTCACCACTTTAGCCATAGCTTCACTTCAGTTTTCTGGTGGTTAATTGGAAATAAGAGTCTCATAGACTAACTGCCTGAGCTGACTTTTGAACCTTGAGCCTCAGATCTCAGCCTCCTGAATGGCTAGGATTATAGGTGTGAACCACTAACACCTAGCACACTCATATTTTTATAGGTAAATATTTCCCAAGTCTTTAGTTGCAAATGACATTTCTTTCTGGAACTTCAGACTTGCATAACCAAACATCGGCTAAACACTTCTACCTAGATGTCTCAAAGGCTTTTTCAAGTCAGCATGTCAAAATCATAACTCTACATTTTCATCTACAATCACTTCCTGTTTGACTATGTGTAAATGGCCCCACCATCTAGTGAGTACACCTAGATAGCTTCTTCTTTCCCATAGACTCCATCACCACTTACAGTCTTTGAATTCTGACTGTTATTTGTTTCTTGACTGTGTAACCATAATACTGTTCTAACTGCCAGTATTCTAATTCTCTCATCATCCTTTGCCAAAACTACTGCAGTTATATTTTAAATGGCATTCCAGACTCCAGTGTTGTCTTTTCCAATCCATCATTCTTTTAGAACTTTATTCATTATGCTCCTTTGCTGGGCCTTCCCTCCCTTAATTCTCTTCACTCAACAAACTCATGCTTAACCTTTCAAACAGTTTGGCCCCATCGCCTAGAGGGCTGTAGACACTTCCTTAGTTCTCCCATGATACTTCCAGTATGATATTCCTGCTGAACTGAAACACTGCCTCATGTTTAGTTTATTTGCCTTCCTGTCTCTCCTGTTAGGCTATAAGTTCATTGGGGGCTCTATGTCTTGATTATCTTTGTAGATCTAGCATTAAGCTTGTCACTTCGAACTTAATAGGCACTTCAGGCATGTCTGAATACATGAATAGATGAATGAGTAAATGAACAAGCAGCAGAGAAGGTTTGTAATATTATGATATCAGAGATTATTATATTTTTTGTACTTTAGTTATCAGTCTTATAAATTAATTAGGAAAAATAAGTACATGAAAAGGCTGTAGTGTTCTAGCCCACATATAGTTGTGTACTACAAGTTTGTTTTATGTGACTTTGACTTTTTCATAGTGATGATATTGAAACTATCTCTGAATAGACAATTGTTAATCCTCTGAATTATGTGTTGAATCTTTTGATAAGAAACTCTTCTGACTGTTTACCTGGTTTACCATACATCCCATGATTTCTAGACCTAATTTGTATGGCTGCAGTAAGTGAAAGATGTTTCTGAAATGAAGTTCTTACTTCACATCCCTAAATCTGACCTTGTTCAATGTCAGCAAACCAGGCCTCTGGCAATCACTTCACAAATTTGACTGTCTCAGTAACTTCATCATCATCTTTAGATGACTCTACCCTGGAATGGCAGGTCAAGTTAGTATCAGTGGAGCCTTTTTCCTAACAAAAATTACCTCAAGCAGGAATGTATAGTTTTCTCTGAGAAAGATTTTCTTCCCCCAAGGAGATTGTAGCCTGTTATGTACATCTATGTATATCAACACAGTGGTTATTGAAGTAACTTCAGGATTGGAAAGAAGAGGTTGTATAGTCTTATACGGTGCTTATTAAAATATTACAATCCACTTTTTAGTAAGGTGTTTATTACAATTTATTAGTCCATCACCATTTGGAACTATAGCTGTTCTAACGTAATTAACCATTGAAAGAAATACATTGTAAATGTTCTAAATTGCATTTCTAATTACTTGTAACTGACAGTCTCTAGAATTCTAAAATCCATTTTGTCTTATGAAAGGCTTCATTGCTTAGCCCTGTTGTTGAACAATTACTGTAGATTACAGTAACTTCATTTTCAAATTACATGTCAAATATAATTTGCTAGTAATAATATGAAATATATGGCTTCACTCTAAGGAGAAAAGCCTGTTCAGCACTTTTTAACACCTTATACCTAAACCAAGCTTCCAGTATGATTACATCATATCTGGCCCAACATAGATCTATTTGTACTTGCATAATGCATGCACATGTACACACTATTATATTTTATAACTATCTGGGTGCATTGATTTTTCTATAAAGAGAACTATTATCCACATCTCTTTGCACAGAAGTACTCTTAAATATTGGCATAGGTAAACAACTTGCTAAAATAAAACCCATGTTTGGCACAACTATTACTGGTGTCACAGATTTTACAACTATAATATTTCTGAGAAGCTAGTTTGAATGCTGTGGGACACTTTTTTTCTGAGTGAATGCAGAGGGAGTTTGGTGTGCTATAAAACTTCAACATTTCATTTTGCATTCTAGTCCAGGCCAAATTTTAAGTGTCACTAAATTTAATTCCATTTTGAATTGTGGCCCACTGTCATTCCCTCTAGAAAGAGGTTTCTCTGCCACACTTGGCAGACAGCATATCTGAAACAAAGGAAGTGGCTCTGCAAGACAGCAGCTAATAAGAGTGAGAAAGAGTTGAAAGTAGCTTAACAGAATTTAAAAAAAGCTAAATTCTAAATCCCAAAGTACAAGTGCCTTGATCTGTGCACTGATTTTTTCCTCTGCTGATCCTGTTTGAAGAAATGGATGACACAACTGCAAATAATTTTTTCCTTATTAGGACAGGCCTTTCCACACCTCAATGTCCTGAGGAAATACATTTACTTGACTTATACCACAATAAGCTGTCCAAGAGACCTAACGTTGTAGTTGAAAATTTGATTTTGCTTGCTGTAGTTCATATAGTCAATTTTTATCATGGTAGATCAATTTCCTGGATTAGATTCCCCAAATTCATCTTTATTCTTAAATTGTATAATTTGAATTTTTATTTTTATTTTATTGAAAAGATGCTGTACAGAGAGGTTATAGTTACATGAGTAAGGTAATGAGTACATTTCTTGCTGAACATTGTTACCCCCTCCTTTTTTTCCTATTATCTCTTCCTTCCCCTACCTCCCCTACTCCTCCCATCCCAATAATTGAATTTCATCAGAAAGTTACATATAAGAAAATTGACTATAGATCCTTTTCTCTGAATCATTGTGGCCATGGAGGGAATATGGCTTCAGTGTCACCAATGCTTCTTGTACTGAGATGCAATTGTTAAAATTATATCCCAATGACTGACTCTTGGGTTCTTAATAAAAAGGGGGTAAGAAGAGAGGCTAGAAGAGACAAGTTGTCTTGATGTTCCCTGTATCTTCCACATGATACCTTGAACTTCATTAGGACTCTGCTAGTAATCTACCAGATTACATTTTGTACTCAAGAGCTATAAACAAAATAATTTTTTTAGCTAAGTGCCTTCTTGTAATACTAGCTACTTGGGAAGATTCGAATTGGGGGATCATGATTCAAGGCCAACCTGGACAGAAAAGTGCATGAGACCTCTTTCTCAACTCACTGCTTGTTGCAATGTCATATGCCTGTCATCTGAAACTATGTGGAGGCTAAGATTGGGAATAAAACCAAGCCAGACCAGGCAAAACAGTTTGAATCTCAACAGAAGAAGCTGCGCACAGTCTGTCATCCCACCTAGGACAAGAAGCCTAACTAAGTTGATCATGATCCAGGAATGTGCTTAAGCAAGATGGGAGACACTATCTTAAAAATAACCAGTGCCAAAAAAGGGATAGGGACAGGGCTCAGGTGTAGAGCACCAGCCTTGAAAACATGAACCCTTCATTTCAAACCCTAGTGCAGATAAATAAATGAATAATAAATATATCTCTTCATAACTTCCCTAATCTATGGTATTGTATTATTAGTAACTGAAAATAAACAAACGTCACCATTTTACATTTGTGTTCTTATATGCCTTTATTGTCAATATTTCTGGGACTGTTTATTAAAGCACAGAGTTGTTCACTTGAGTAGTAACAGTAAAACAAGCTGAGGAAATATTTTATTAATATAATACTTTTACTTACCACTCCATATTCCAGTTGTGTCAGTTGTTCAAATGATGTCTTTTGTGGAATTTTCCCCTCCAATATCCAGGATCTCACATTACATTTAGGTGTTGTGTCTTTTTCATCTCCTTTAATGTTCAACAGATCTTCATGATAATGTATCACATGGTTAAATATGAAAAATACTGCCGCTATTTTGTATTACCTTCTTTTTCTTTGCATTTTTCTCATGATTAATTCAAGTTATACACTCTTGTCCAGATCGCTACATAAGCTAAGTTTGTCCTTCTTAATATTTCACTTCTGTAGGCACATAATATCTTTGTCCCTCATTGGTGATGTCAATTTCAATTATCTCATCCATGTATTGCCTGGTATCTCCACTTTATAGGTATTATTTTCCCTGTTTCAACTAATAAGCAATCTGTGGAGAGAGATTTTAAGACCCTGTAAATATATTGCTGTACATCAACTTCTCCTCTAAATTTAACAACTATTGATGATTCTTTTTTAAACCAATTTTTACTACAATGGTTGCAAGTCATCTTGTGTTAATTTCTTCTCAAATGGGAGAAAACGCAATAATTTAGTCTGGTAATTTTCTGCAGAATCTAGTTGATTTCCTTTGACAATGCTGTAATAAAGGAAAATGTTCTCGGTGGATTCACAGTTATCTGCAACCACACAGTAGGGCATTCACTGAAACACAATCATAATGAGCAGAAAATAAAAGCAAAGAATTTCTGCTCTATAAGCAGTGCATGTCAAGTACCTACATATGCCCTCTTCCCAACAATTGTATTGTGTGTGAGTGTGTGTATGTGTGTGTGTGTGTACATAATTTCAGTGATTCTGGAAAAAAAAGAAAGTTATTTTAACTGAGTTAGTAGCCGAAATCTTTAGTTTCCAACTATCTTATTTTTCCTGGAACTTACTTTTTTTGATGTTGCTCAACATTCATTTCTCAAGTAATAATAATAATTCATAATAAATAATAAATCATGTGGTTTCCAATTTATTATAATAAAAGATAAAACTTATAAAGCAAAGCACTGTACACAAAGTACTAAAACTTAATCTTATCTCCAAAGGACCTTTGTCCTTACTTTACAGTGTTCCTATCATATTGATAGTTAACACGCAGTTTAGCTTACACTGAGTACCAACAGTGAAGGCAACTGTATTAAGTGCTTTACATAAAAATATTTATGTAATAATCCTTGACATATGTAGTTTTGTTATTTTTGTTGTGTAAAAGAAGTAGTAGTGACTCAGAGATAGTTAGTAGTTCTCCCAAAGGAAAGGTTTGAATATACATTCTGACTCCAGTGTTTCAACTTTATCTTTCTATCGTTGGAGAATGGAAGAGGAGTTCCCTCAAGTTTTTTGTTTTCCACATAAAATCACAGGTCCTTGAGATTTGCACACTCATGAAAAGCATTTTTCACTGTCTCAAAGAAATGAAAGTCTAATAAAATGAAAGATTTAGCAAGGATTTATTTGAGTATAACAGAGAAGGGAGAAATGGAAAAAGAAAGAAGCATTTCTTACTCCCATGGAGGAAATGACAGTTAAAAACTCCATTACTTCTGGTTATATTTCATCTTATCCATTTAATCGTTTCATCTCATTTGTATATTTCTACTTTTCCTTTTCTCTCCCCTTCCATGTTGCCTTAATCCTTTGTGCCTAGGATTACTTACATTTTCCAACCTGAATTTTACTTTTTTTCAATTTATTGTGCTTTACATGCGTCAGGAAATAAGTATATTTCCTTTGGCATAATGTCATCTGTTCCCTTATTCTCTCCCATCTCCACCCATGAGTTGCTTAGTTCACTTTCATCAATGTCTGTCTGATGTAGCTAATGTGCTCCACTGCTGTACTTTTTCACACCTTTTCCTCTGATTCTGTCCCCTCCCTCACCCTCCTACAGATGTGCATGTGACTACACTGTATATAAGGTAAAGAATACACAGTCATCACAAAAAGAAAAAACAAATTAAGAAAAAAGTCATTTGTTTCCCTATCTTTGGAGTTGTTTCAGTATGTATATTATTTTGTATTCATATGAGTATGTGCGTGGGTATTGCACATTTTGATTCTCTCCTAATAATATCTTCCTTTGGTCACACTGTATGTGAGCATCTAGAAATCTGTATTTTTCATATCCCAATGCCTTTTAGATCTAATTTCCACATATCAGGGAAAACATGCAGCATTTGTCTCTCTGATCTTGGCTTGACTCACTTAACATGATTTGTCCTAGTTGCATCAATTTCTCTGCAAATAACATATTTTATTCTCCCTAATGGCTGTGTACAATCCATTGTATATAGGCGGCACTTTTTTTGGATCCACTCATCTATTGTGGGGCATCTGTGTTGTTTCCATATCTTGGCTATTGTGAATAGTGTGGCAATGACAAGTGCATGCTGCCATACCCAGTTTCTTTCATCGAGATCGAGTCTTGCAAACTTTTTGTTGGGTCTGTCCTTGAACCATGATTCTCCTAGTCTCAGCCTCCCATGTAGGTCAGATGACAGGCACATGCCACCATGCCCAGCTAGTGATTGAGAATGGGGTCTTGTGTATATGCCCAGGCTACCCTTGAACTATAGTCTTCCAAATCTTAGCATACTAAGTAGGTAGGATTACAGGCATGAGCCACCACTGTCTCACCCAGAACTGAATTTTACTAAGTATGTCTCAGAAGAATTCATGGCAGATTTGAATTCCATCCTAAAGGATTAGATTAACCATCAATTGGGAACTTCAACAGGAGGACAGGAATGTAAGTTCAGTAAAGAAGGTATTTCAGACAGAGTGTGAAGGTGGAAAAGTACATAATGTTGAAAAATAGAAGACTGCTTGTAATTGGAATGACAATTCAGATCCTGGAATAGTTATATGACTTTTCCAATATATGAATGGTAGTTTGAACAATATTCTGCTTGTTTAGAAGAACTGTTCATTTTTTTATAAATCAAATTTCAAAATCATACTAGATATTTGAATGCCTACTGGCCAAATCATTTGAATGGTAGATTGGAAGTGACAGGGATCACTAAGGTGATGTTCATAGGGTTCAAGTTTATTTAAGCAGATATGTTTGCTTAATTTTAACAGGTTGGTAGGTATGGTAAACAGCCTCTAAGATGGTCCTCATGACTATTGCCTCTTAGTATTTATAGTGTGTGTGACTTGTTTAACCACTGATTTCTAACAGTAGAATAGAAGAAAATGGATGAGATGTCATCTGAGATTAGGTTATCAGAAGATTGTAATTAACTTTGTATTTCACCAGTTGCCTTGTTAGTAGGACATTTACACAGTTCATTGCAAGACCCACATGTTTAGGAATACATGTCTTCCAGTAACCATGGGAATGATCAGGGAAGTAGGTCCTGGCCTGCTGGAACATTCAGAGTGAAACACACGCTATGGCCACTGTATTCAATGCAGCTTTGTAATAGATCTTGGGTCCCGAGGCACCACCTGAGCTAAACCCAGATTTTTAACATGTAAAAATCAACAGAGTAGATGTTTAGCATCATATCATAAGCCACTAAGTTTTGTAATTTGTTAGGTGTCAAATATCTAGCCTGGTTTATCTTTGTGACAAATTATCAAATATCTTATTTCCATTATTTCTATATATAATATAGTTTAAAGATGAATGAATTATTAATAAATTCATATTCTTTCCATAATGCTTGGTATAATCTTAACAATTGTAGTCTGTTTCAAAAGCTAGTGATTCTTTGTATTTGTAGCTTTTAGAGAAGTGAACAATATAGGATTCATATATAAGAAACATCTTAGGAATCTATTTTGAAAGTACATATTTTTCATATCTTTGGTTCATCCTTATTAGGAGAACACACTTGTCTTTAAAGTTTTGGAATGCCACAGTTAAAGAACTCTAACTTAAAACATTACAAAAGCAGCTTTGATAATGAAGAAAAAAACTACCATAAAAATAATTAAAGAAGTTTCTAATCAGTTCATTAATCAAGTGTATCTACTGCACATTATACTGATACAAATCGAAAAGGATGCTGTACTAGCCAGAAACCCCCCTCTAAAATAAAGTCAAATGTGAAGATAAACAAAATTGACTTTTCCTTTGTGGTTGATTTCTATCTAAGTAGATCTATCTGCACCTTACTGAGACTGAGATTAATTTCAAACGTATTGAATAAACTTGTCCTTAATATTAGTTTTCATTTATAACCCACAGGCAATTTTTACTTTGTAAATATCAAATATGCTTAAAAAGAATAGAAGAAACCAAATAACACTTTGCTCATTACATTAATAGCTGACTTTATAACCCAGTCAATAGTAAATATTTAATAATTTTTAAAGTTATATAGCTGTGTAATCTTTTAATGACAAGAATACTTGGAAGTAGTTAAAATGACCTCAGTGCTTCCAAATCTTTGGTGTTTAAGATATTAATAGTTGTAGTGGGACATTGTAGTTGAAAAAATAAAAGTACTCAGATTTTCAATCTCCCAACAAGGTCTTTGCAGAAGGTTCTCCAAAGGGTAAAACAAGTCACTATCTGGACGTAAAACAATATAGTCCATCTTTTTTTTTTTCATGCTGACCTTTAAATGTATGAAGGTTTGAAAGCCAAAACCTACAAAAGTTTGCAGGTACTAAGTTGAATTTATTTTGAGTTATATTGTCTATGCCAGATACCAACTCATGTCTTTTTCTTTTCTTTTCTTTTTGGTTAGTTGTGGGGCTTGAACTCTGGGCTTGGGCGCTGTCCCTGTGCTCTTGAACTCAAGGAAAGCACTCTACTGCTTGAGCCACAGCACCACTTTTGGTTTTTTAGTGGTTTATTGGAGATAAGAGTCTCACGGACTTTCCTGTCCTGGGTGGCTTTGAACCACGATCCTCAGATCTCAGCCTCCTCAGTAGCTAGGATTACAGGCATCCAGGTCTCATGTCATTTTCTGAAAGCAGAATATTTATACTTAAGTAATAGTACAATGAGCAAATAGGTGACTTAGTAAATATATTAATATTCCCATAATGCAGACAGATATACTTATATACATATATGTGTGTGTGTCTGTGTGTATGTTCTTTTCATGGGTTATTTTATGTATTCATTTGATTTTTACACTTTAAAAACAATTAAGAAGCATCGGAAATATATTATATATATATATATGTATAGATAGATAGATAGATAGACAGACACTAAGATTCTGCAAACAGGTATACAATCAATGTGTGGCCTTATAGAAATAATGTAAAAATGTACACTTTATGCACAGCACCAGTGTCTCATGCCTGTAATCCCAGCTACTTAGGAGGCTGAGATCTGTAGATCATGGTTCAAATCCAGTCTGGGTAAGAAAGTTGTGAGACTTTTATCCTCAATTAAATACCAAAAAGCCAGAAATGGAGCTGTGGCTCAAGTGGTAGAATATTAATCTAGAGCAAAATAGCTCAGGGACAGTGCCCAGGTACAAAATAACCCTAAATAAATAAATAAAATTACACTTTATATACTATCCCACATTCTAAGAATATTTTACACAATCATTAAAATGTATATTTCATGTTTACCCCATTGGAGAGCAGTTATGATTATACTCAATTTATAAAATAAGACAAAGAGGTAGGATAAAAATTATTTTGTCATCAAAAATATTAAGTTAAAAACTTATGATTATCTCTGAGTCAAGCAGAAAAGGTCAGATAAGGTGATGTTAGGGGAATGAACCCTAAGATATGTATTCAAATGTTTTTTTTTCTTTCATGTGATTGTTTCTAAAGCATTTATAAGATTATTTCTTTGTTGCTTTGTATGTCTCTCCCCCACAGCATAACCCCTGCTTTCACTGTATTTGATGTCAGTATAATTTGTGGAGGGGAAGGGGAAAAACAAGTTGTTTAAATAAGAATACAGGTGGACCTGTTGCAACAATGAGAAGTACAAGTCGTTATGTCGAAAATGAACTTTACAACTTTGGAGGGGGGAGGAGTATTGAGTGGGGGGGCAGGAGGGAAGAGGGAAGTGATGGGATGGGGAAATAAAGGAGGAGGCTACAATGCTTGATAAGAAATGTACTCATTATCTTGCCCATGTAATTGTAACCCCTCTGTACAGTATTCTCACAATAAAAAATAAATAACAATTTTTAAAAACCTTATGACTATCTATCTCCTTTAACAGCAAAAGAACCCTAAAGACAATACTTGTCCTTTATCCTTATCGTACTCAGTATGCTGTCTGAATCAGCAAATAATTGCACCAAGCAAATGTTCAATTTAAGGAATAGACAAATAATATATCAATACTGCAGCAAATTACTGATAGGATCTGAGATTTTTTTAATATTTTAAGGATTATGAAAATGGATACAATTTCTTATTATTTTCTTTATTTTTTTGTTTATCCTGTTTCCCAATCCTACCTTCCATTGTGTGTGTTTGTGTGTGTGTGTGTGTGTGTGTGTGTGTGGTATTTAATTAAACAAGAAAGAGTTATAGGAAATTGGAAATGTCAGTTATAAATGGACACCTTTACCAGAGTTGTAATAAGATGCAATTCTTTTTTGGATAGTTTTTAAATGATACTGCACAAGTTCTGGTAGAATATTCTAGTAATTGTCATATTGCTAAAGTAATAGTTAAATTCAAAATGGTTTATCATATTTATTTTAAATTATTTTAATTGTATGGAATGATTTTTTTGTGGGGGGTCCGGTCATGGGGCGTGAACTCTGGGCCTGGGCACTGTCCCTCAGCTCTTCAGCTCAAGGCTGGCACTCTACCACTTCAGCCACAGCGCCACTTCCGGCTTTTTTTTCTGCTTATGTGGTGCTGAGGAAGCGAACCCAGGGCCTCAAGCATGCAAGGAAGCACTCTACCACTGAGACACCTTCCCAGCCCATATAGAATGCTTTTAAAACTCAGTTTATAAATTAAAATCCAAAGAAAATATTAAGTATTACCACCTTACTAGTAGAGAAGTGATCATCATTATGCAGTCAACTAGAAGATATAAATATAAAAATCAGTCATGTGTAAAATAGGCAATACTGCAAGATGTTAAAACTGTGCACAAGGCCGGGCGTTGGTAGCTCATGCCTGAAATCCTAGCTACTCAGGAGGCTGAGATTTGAGGATCATGGTTCAAAGCCAACCCAGGCAGGAAAGTCCATGAAACTCTTACCACCAGAAAACTGGAAGTGGGTCTGTGGCTCAAGTGGTAGAGTGGTTGCCTTGAGCTGAAGAGCTGAGGGAGAGTGCCCAGGCCCAGAGTTCTAATCCCATGACCGACAAAAAAAAGCAAACAAAAAAATGTGCAAAAATGTGTCTCAATTATAAAGATAGTCTAAGAGTAAAAGAGTGGTTAGGAGCCTTGTTGAAAACTTCCAGTAGAAATAAAGGTGCATCACATTTAGTATCTTCGGTAATCATTACTTATACATCATTAAAGTTAGGATTTTAAAAATAATGTTTCAGTAATTTTTTTAAAATATTTTTTGTACAGATACTGTACTGAAGGGGTTACACAGACAGAGTGACAAAGAGAGTGAGAGAACACACATGGGTGAGAACAAGAAATGTTGAGGTGAACTTAGAGATAAGAGAGAGAAACTATCTTCTACCTGGAGTCAAAATGGCCTATTCTTCATGAGCAACCTAACTCTATTGACCATGATATTTTTTCCCAAATATTAACTTCCAAACTCAAATTCTATTTATTAATCAAGAACAGTACAGAAAACTAAAGTCAAGGAGATAAGGAGTAAAGAATTATTTACATTTATTAAGCATCCCAATTCACTTAGATCCTTACCAAGATGACTAGCACTTTTCCACTCCAGTATTTGCTTTTAACACTTTTAAAAATGAGATGAAACTCATTTTAAAGATATTGGAGTAATCATTATGATATCACAAAGAAGTACTATAATTTCATAACTGTAGTTAAGAGATAGGAAAGCAAAATCACATGATGTCCAAAGGTAAGTAATTTTTTTCCTGTCAGCATTGCCTGCCATCTGAAAACAAGGCAAAATCATAATTTCACATACTCATCAGGAAGGCATAATGATCTCAAATACTTCCTTACTTTGTCCATTTCTGTCATGCCCCAAAAGAATTCAAATATTTCTACATTGTTATGTTGTGATATGCTTGAGCTGAGAAGGGAAGAGCAACACAAAATATTGTTTCTCTTTTCTGATGTTTATATTGTATATAAGTCTACGTACTCACATATATATGTCTGTATACCTCCAATATCATCTAGTGTAATTGCTGTCTAGAATTTTCTTTCTTTGTATGCCAGAAACAAAAGGGTGGACAGGGAACATAATAACAAAAGTCAGTCAGGTGCTAATGGTTCATGTCCATAAACCTACTCAGGAGGCTGAGATCTGAGGATCAAGGTGTGAAACCAGCCCCAGCAGGAAAAAAGTCCCTGTGAAACTTTTATTTCCAATTAACCACCAGGAAACTGGAAGTGGAGCTGTGGCTCAAAGTGGTAGAGCACTAGCCTTGCAAAAGAGCTCAGGTACAGCACCTAGGCCTTGAGTTCAAGCCCCACAACTGACAAAAATATCAGGATAAATATGGTCCTACAATCAAAGAGGAGGCACAGATTGAGTGTACATTACACAAAGCACTTGGTACCAGAAGTGTTTCCTTTTTTTTTTTTGATTTGGAGATACTTATATAGAGAGATGGAACACAAATCTAAATATAAAATTTATTATGTCCTTATGTCTTATATCTTTCTATATACACATAGCTTGAAGATAATGTAGTGATTTTAGTGTGCTCATGTTTTAGCTGTGACTAATCACATGAGTTCAGGGTGCAATTTTCTATTTATGGAGCCAAATCAGCTCTTAGAAAATTTAAGAATTTGGAAATATGGATTTTGGATTTTCAAATTAGCAATTAGGGATATTTAACCTATATTTTCTATTTCCTCTCATGAGAAATTATGTTCATGTAGAAACTACAAATTAGGTGGACTTTATAACATTTCACTCACTTTTTTTTAACCCTGTAAGGGTTTTGAAAAGGCACTGCAAAAAAAGACAGTGAAATCTCTCAGTACACATTGTAATGATGGTTGACGATGAATTTTTTGGTATGTTTTGCGCATAGATGTACTTGGAAATATGGTTTAGAACTAAGTGACTTCATTGAATCAATATAGAGCTGATAGGAAATGTGTTATGTTATCTTATTTTTATATTTTAACAAGGATTTATTTGTAAAAAGGAGTTAAAATAGGGAGAAATAGAAGAAAAACATGTCCTGCTCCTTATTCAGGCAGCTTCTATCAGTAGTTTCTATATTTGGGAGATAATCAAGACAGTCTACCAACATCTAATCCTTAGACAATATGTTGGTTTGGGTAAAATGAGTGAGGCCTACGAAAAACTCTAGTGATCTTTAGGACTTTACGATATATTTCACTGTGTCTTTAGCCATTACGGAATAGTTCCCAGGTTTTTACCATTTCAAAGAATAAAACAGATTTAATTAGCCCCTCCCATATTTTCTAATCTTGTAACTTAACTTTACAAAGTATGGGACCTTATCTTCTTTTTTCAGTTTATGTCCTGATTTTAAGTTCTGAGTCTTGTTCCTAGATGGAAATGTGTTCTTTTATCTGATAGGTATGGGACTGAGCAGAAAGTAGGTATCCTGAAGTGGCAGCCATGCCACAATTAATTTGTAGCATATTCACAGTGGAATAACCACTTATGCCAATCTCCCAGTCAGAAGACCCTCAGTAAGTTTGTCAGGTTCCAGAGATATAGATAAGAGGACAAAACCCTACCTGAGGCCTATATTAGAATTTAATTAATAATAGGTTCAAGAAGCTCAAAATTTCAGGACCCAGTGTTTCTTAGAGAACTCCAATAAATTATACATCTGTTATTTGCATTATATAAAAATAAATATAGACACGTTTTATGCTTTACTGATCTTTCTTGAAACTAGTGTAATTTTTAATGGGTGGCAGCTTAGAAAAAGTGACTTATAATTACCCAGTAAGTGTGAACAAACAAGACTTCTCAGTATGTCTTTCTTGATGGTATTTTAAATTCAAAGTTGATAGTTTGACCTATTGCATTTTTACACAGTTTTTACATATGTAACACATGGCCAAGGAAGGCATAATCTACTTCCCTGACAGAGTGTTAGGTGATGGTTATATGGTTTTAGATCCTGGAACATAAGACAACGTGCATTGCTCTTACACATATATGCTAAACTCAGTAGCAAAAACATACCCAGTATGTGTTTGAGAAAACAGCAAGTTTTCTCAAAAATACTGGATAAATAAACTGAGACTGAGATGGGAAGTATACAGAATTACAAAGAGTAGGAAGAATGAGGGGCAGAAGAAATGGAATAATTATGGGAAGGTATGTTCACTATCTATTGCTGTATAAAATTCACAATATTTAATGGCTTAAAGGGATTGTTCATTATTCTGCAATATGTGTACAGCACACAGATTACTAGTCTCACCTCAGGTCACTTATGTAACTGCAGTTATCTTGAGTGTCTATAGGAGCCCCAGGATCCAGGTAGGTTTACTCACCTGTCTGATGGTTAGTTGGGCCTGTTAGCCAAGTGCTTCAAACCTTATAACATCTGCCAAGGGATGTTCATTCAGGTTTCTTCTTGCATGGCAAATGCTGTGTTCCAAGAAATTCAGAATGGAAATTATAGCCTCAAGACCTAGGTCAAAAGTCACAAATGTCACTTGTACTGTATTCTTCTGGTCAAAGCAGACTACAAGGATAGATTCTACATCTAGATTAGAGAAGCTGCACATAATATATGTTGATCTGTAGTGTATCACAGAACTGAAAATATATAAAACCATATTATGGCAAATCTAGCATATTGTTAGTTAGAACCATATTTATATACACTATTTTGTAGTATCCTTTCATAGTGTTGTTTAAAATGTTTTTAAATGTCTCTGATTATGGTATTGTTGAACCCCTTAAAATCTAATAGTATTGAGAAATATTTATATTTTATTCATTCAGTAAACATTGAGTGCTTGTTGGTGTCAGGTACTATGATTTATCTATCACTATCCCTCAATGTAAATTGATTGCTGCTTTACTGTAATAACTGTTGAGCTTCCTTTGTAAGTGAATTACTGAACTTTGGTAGAAATAAAAGGAATACTTCACATTATATTTAATTCATAAAACCCACAAGAAATGCCCTTCTCTATCAAACTCCTATAATTGTCATCTCTCTACTACCCCAAAGATGAGAATTATATCTCATGCAATTGTAGCTGGAAGAGAAGGGGAAAACTGGTAAGATGTATTTAAATTTGATTCCAAGTACATAAAACATACTTTTTCCCCAAGTAATCAAAATTAGTAGAATATTAAGTCAATATTATGTGCGGTTAAATGCATATTATTTTATGTTAAAATAATATTAATCATTCCATAGAATATCTGAAACCAAAGTAATCCAATTGTCATTTTAGCAACTAAATGAGATTTGTCAATGATTGTTACCTGCTAGTTCTTTTTCTAGTTTGTTGTAAAGTGTTCCTCTTAAGAGGGACACCAGAAACCAAATACACAAAACCAATGTTGCTGTCTCTCCATTTTTCCACACAACTTTAGTTTTGATGTTATTTCCCTATGGAGACGATCTGGAAGCTAAAAACCCATATAAAAATCACTTACGCCATGTCATTTTTACTGACCAAAAAGTCAGTTTTCCTGTAAAATGTACCAAAAGATATTACTTTAACAGTTTGGGTTCAAGGAGCACCAGGCTCCACAGACTCCCTGAGCTGCAACAGTGGCATTCTTCTTGGTCAGGACTCTTCAGGCTGTCAGAATCACTGAGTTAACATTCTCTTCATGTTTTGATCTTAGAAAGGCCATTTCAAGTCTAGTTTTAAAGGAAATTTATGAAGAAGCCTTAAGGAAAAGTAGAAAAATTGCGTAAAAAACACCATTGGAAAAATGTAGTTTTTAATTTGTTCAATTCTCTGAGATTTAGTTGAAGACCTATTTTGTGCCCCGTCCATGGTGTATTTGGCTGCCATAATTCCCTGAGATTTAGTTGATGACTTACTGTGTGCCCCACTCATGGTGTATTTGGCTGTCATAGAAAAAGCAGTCTGTATACTTAAGGCTGTTAGAATTGGACTGATGAAATAAGCATCTGATATTTTACTATCAGATACTCAGTAGCTTGGTGTACGAGAACTTCCGGAGTTTGGCCTTCAATAGATGTTTTCTACCTCTACGGTATAGTCCAGCTCACATGAATAATGCTCCTTTCTCTGCCTATTCCTTACCTTTTCCACTTCCCTGAATGTTCATCATGTTCATCCAATCTTATGGTCAAGTCCCATTGCAAACACAGATTCTTTCATAAAGTCGTCTCAGTATACACATATCATGGCTTCATCTTACCCTCAAATCCAATATTCTTTCTCCCTTATCTTCTTTCATCATATGCAATTGGTCTTTGGGTATGACTTACCTTTGTGTATTATCTCCATGATTCACTAGATTATTTTACATTTTCAAAAAATTACTGTATAATAATTGGACAAAGTTGAATTTCATTTTAACATTTCTGTATACACATACAATGTATCCCAATGATATTACTCCCTCTGTTCTCCTTTATCACCATATTTTAAATCATGAAAATAGAAACCTCTGTCACTTTCTTAGAAACAACTAAGTATATGCAAAAGGGACAACTACTGTTAAAAGTTTAAAAGTTGAATTAAAAGTGCTAGAAAATATTACAGCCATCTACCAAAATGTATAATATAGGTCACAATATCGGCAAAGAGATGGCTTTTTCTCCCTTAAAGTCATATATATATGTTACTATTAAATTAATCACTTGTCCAAACTTTAACAACAAAACTAACATTTACTTTATGCTCCTTACTCTGCATGATGTGTTTCTCATATATGTAAAAAGTACATTATTTAGTCAAAACTATCATATTAAATTTCCCCAGAAATTCCTAAGGGCTGTCAGCTGCTCATTAAATCTTGATTTTCTGTCAGGAGGAATTAATAATCTTCCTTTGAGTGAATTTAGAAGCAATTAGGGATTGAGCAGAAATATTTGAATACCCTCTCGGTGGTAAATTGGATATCCAATTTTCAACTTAGTCTTAATGAGAAAAAAAGAACAAATTGAATTCAAAAGCGGTCTTTACTTTTTAATATTTCTTCACATTTTTAACTGAGTTAAAATGGAAGAGTATAGTTCCTTCTCAGTGATTGAGGAAATCTATATCATTCACTTTGAGAAGATTCTCAAATTCAAATAAGACTTAATTTATAAACAATCCATTTGGCTGTCTTTAAGGTGATCCTCTGGAAATCAAAAGAAAAACCAGTGCAATAAAATGAATTGATTTGTATGATATTAAAACATTGGGTTTTATTTTTCTAAAAGCAAAAAAATCTCCCTCCTTTAATGAATTTTGTACTGTTTGTTCCATTATTACCTAGATATTAACTAATAAAATGTGGCTCTTAATTTTTACTTGTAGCTACATGTATTAGCACCATACCCTTACATTCATAGCTCAATAAAGGTATAAGAAGTTGAGGTACATTTATTTCGGCAAGCATAAAACCTTATGGAGTTTTCCCCTTCACTTTTTTTTTGACCTTTGTCAAGTTACATCATGAACCATCTCTCAGTATATGTAGCTGTAATATGGCTGCTGATAATAGATGTCCTTCACTAGGCAATGCAGAATTACAATCATGTTCTCAGAGAGGAAGTTAGAGAGTGTATTTGTCTCTGTGCAGCATGACTATATGACCTCTTATGTGTCAATCACTTTTACTGTTTTTCTCTCAAATACCAAGCAGCATTTTGTTAACTATTTTTCATGCACGTTAATAAGAAAAAGTTGCACATTTATCTCCAAATTATTTCTATTTGGAACTTGATTTTATACTAATCATGAGATCCATTTTAGGTGTAGGTGGCCCAGGCTGGTAATTCAAGCTATTCAGGAAGCTGAGTTCCAGAGGATTATTTTTGCCTGGATAGAAAACTCTATGAGATTCCATCAGCAAAATAACTATCATAAAGCAACACTAGATGCATGCTCAAGTGATAGAATGTCAGCCAGAAGTAGAAAGCTAAGCAGAAGAAGGCAGTGAGTTCAAACTCTAGTACTGAAAAGGAAGGAAAAAGGAAGGAAAGGAGAGAGGGAGGGAGGGAGGAAGGTAGGAATATTCAATGAGGACCCAAATGCAGCGGCGATGAATGCCTGCTTCCCCAAGTCTTGCGGAGGCATCAATGGTTTCGCCATTCAGACTGAGAGTAAAAGTAAAGAAATTGTCTTCTGCCTAGCTCACACACACTGCATCTCTAGTTCAAACTCCACACCACAAATAGAGAATTTTATATGGGTAAGTTAAATGGATCATCTCTTCTAGATTTTGCTGTCCTAAAGTGAGAGGAAGTGTAAATGTGAAGAAGTAGAGTAAAATAAGCATAATAGGTAGAAAGAAGTCAGAGGAAAAGGACAAAAATTGAGAGTTGCTTGTGATAATTGAGAGTTAGGAGCTAATCCCTAATCTGTTAATGTATAAGCATGAACAGCATACCTCTTAGTTTACACACATGCTGTTTGGATAAAATCAGTGTTTTAATTGGCTGCTGATAACCTTTTCTTCAGAACTATCTGTAGCTCCCATAAATGATCCAGTAGTCACTGGGGAATACATAAATTCAAACCTACCTTCTCATTCAGTAGTCACTGGGGAAGACATAAATTCAAACCCAACTTCTCATTCCTGACAATGGAAATCAGTACCTGCTAGGAGAAAGAGGAGACATGAGGATGCCAGAATGCTTTGTGCAATCCAAAGCCAAACTTCCTTGTCATTCATTTTTTTTATTTTTTAAATTTAATTTTATTGTCAAGATGATCTACTGAGGGGTTACAGTTACATACATAAAGTAACAAGTACATTTCTTACTGAACTTCCCTCCCTGATTTTTCTCCCACTTTCCCTTCCCCCAACCTCCTCCTCCCACAAGTTGTAAAGTTCATTTCAAACATATTGTCTTATGAGTATTGCTGTTGCATTGGTTCACCTTTTGTCCTATGTCTCACCATTTTGCTGTTCCCCTTCCCTTCCCTAAATCAGATAAACCTATATACAAGACACAGGGAACCAAAATCAAATACAGTATCATTTTTATTTTATGTGTATGTGCATGTATGTCTTTCTCTTTTCATCACTCCCCCCTTCCCTTTTATTTTTGTTTAACTATGTTGACTTTAGTATTCTAACATTTTATTATAAGGTGATATACAAAGGGGTCACTGTTACATAAGTCAGGTAATGAATACATTTCCATTAGAAATGAGTGTCACCCACTCCCTCATACTCTCCTAGTTTTTCCTCTCCTGTCTCCCCCTACCCAAGTTGTATAGTTCATTTCCAACTTAGTCTCTAGTGGATTTCACTACTGAATTGCTTCACCCTTTGTCCCACTGTTTTTGTTCTTCCCCTTCCCCCTTCTTTCCTTTTCTCCCCTCCTCCCTTACTCTCTGTATCCATCACAATCACACTTTTTTTTGGTGATTTCATAACTTTAAGCTATGCTTTTTATCAGTATTGGGATTTTGAACTCAGGGCTTGAGCTTGATTGGCAGGTCTACAACCGAGGCACACTTCTAGTTTAACAGCATTTTAATCTAGATAATTAGTTCTCTTTTATTCCCAAGTATATGCCACATAACCCACTCTTTAAAAGTATAATTCATTCTCTATGACTTTCCTGAGCCCCTTTGTTGTGAGTTCTAATTTTGTGTCTATTTTATAAATATGCGGCAAGAGTAGGATGGCCTTTATCTAGAAAGAATGACATGTCAGGAGGGTTTTGTAGGCTATGTTCCTTTTTTTAACCATGAAAGGGCACCAGCACTCAGTGACATGGCCCAGTTTTCTAATCTAATTTAATTGAGCACAGGATGATGTGGGTATTGGGGATTACGTTCAACCCCACTTTCATCCACAGTTCACATTGCCTTTATAGCAAAGTGTATTATGGGGTTCATTTATTGTAAATGGCCTTTTTCCACATTGATATTAGCATTAATTGGATGCATAAAGAGGAGTTTATTTTGACATGTCTGTATATGTACCCCATATACTTTGATCAGATTCTCCTTCTCCATCATTCCTTCTTATTTCTCCTACAACCTTCTCAAACCCTCAAGAAGCTTCATTGTTCCATTACCACACATGAATATAAAGTATTTTGACCATATTCACCCTCCTTCATTCTTGCTGTACAGCCTCCCCACCCCAATTAATAGTCACCCTGCCTCCCCACACTAGTGTCTATTCTCCCTATTCTACTATTGAAACCACATCGCTGTTTCTGTGATTCCCTTTTCCTTCCATGGATAGGATAAACTTATATACAAGACAAAGGGTACAGAAAACTAAAAGAGAAAAAAGCAGAAATAAATGCAGACAGGATATAATAACCTCTTGTTTATAATTCTTGAGTTCATGTTATTATGCTTCATTATATATGGTCCTATGCATTTATCAATTGTGCTATTGTGATCCCATGTTAAGAATATCAAAGTCATATTGTAGTTATTACAAATGATGGAAACAAATGCAACCTAGTTTTGTTTGGGCCTGACTTACTTTGCTTAATATAATTTTTTTCTAGGTCTTTCCATTTCTTTAAAAATGTGGCAGTGTCATTCTTTGTGATGGGAGTATAAAACTCCTATATATATATTTATATATATATATACATATATATATATATATATATATATATATATATATATATATATATATATATATATATATATATATATATATCACACCATTTGATCCATTCATCTTCTGAAGGGCATCTGGGTTGGTTCCATATCTTAGCTATGGTAAATAATGCTGCAGTGAACATGGTTGTACTGGTAGCTTTAGTATAGCCTTGTTTGTGGTCAATTGGGTAAATGCCCAGGAGTAGGATTGCTGGGTCATAGGAGAGCTCTATGTTTAATCTTTTGAGAAACTTCCATACTGCTTTCCAGAGTGTCTGAACGAGTTTACATTCCCACCAAGTGTAGAAGTGTTCCATTTTGGCCACATCCTTGCCAGAATCTGTTATTATTAGATTTTTTGATAATGGCCATTCTAAGGTAAGGTGGAATGTTAATGTTGTTTTGATTTGAATTTCTTTTACATTGCCTTTAATTTCCAAATCTTCCTTCATTACAAATAAAAATGAGCTTTTAGAGATGGATCTTGTATATGCAGCAATTATTTAATCCAGAAAGAGAAATCCTAGGTAGAAAACTATAAAAATCTAATATGGCCACTTCCGTGTTGAAATGAGAAATTGTAGCTTTTGATATTTAAACGAATTCTTGATCCTGATCTCTTAGTGACTTTAGAAGGCTTTATGTAGTACATAGATTTTAAAAATACTTGGGGAACTATGAAAGCAAAAGGGCTGTAAGAAAGTGTAGGAGGGCTGGGAATTTGGCTCAGTGGTGGAGTGCTTACCTCACATGCATGAGGCCCTGGGTTTGATTCCTCAGCATCACATAAGCAGAAAAAACTGGAAGTGGCACTGTGGCTCAAGTGCTATGGCAGTAACCTTGAGCTGAAGAGCTGAGGGACAGTACCCAGGCCCAGAGTTTATAACTGACAATAAAAAAAGTGTAGGAAAACATGGAGCCTATTTCAGTCAGCTTCACATCATAATAACAAAATACCTGAGTAATTATAAGGTAAAATAAAAGGTTTATTTAACTCATAATTTGGAAGTTCAAATCCAAGATCAGTCAGCCACCTTAGATTGGCACCCAGTGAGGGGAACATATATTGGACCAAGTGATCAAATATTGAATGTACAATCAGAGAGAAAAAATGAGACTGAATCTTACAATCCCCTTTAAGGTCATGACTCCATGACATTAAAAATCCACTACTTTCTAGTATCACCACACTGGGGTTTTAAGACTTTAAGGTATAGTACCTTTTGATGACACTTACATGTACCAAAGTAGAGCCTAACTAAAATGATACACAATAGGTTATATGTCTATGGTGTCAGAAAGTCTATGTTTGCATCTTTACTCTTCTATTAACTAATTCACTATGATTTTCAGTTTTGTCCTTCATAAAATGAGCTTAATAGTCATGCCTATATTGTTGGCTTGGTGTAATGATTATTAAATGCTTCATGTAAAGAACTCAGAAAAGTGATGTACAATAAACTCTCAATCATTTCAAGTTATATATGAGGGTATGTATGTATATGTGCCTGTGTACATGAATGTATATTTTCAGATATATACTATGCATACATATTATGTTTATATTCTCTAGCTACCCACTGCTACACTATTACAGTGTGTGGAGTTCAAGTACTAGCTAGTCTTAACCTCATGGTAGATAACATAGCAGAGACAGACTCAGCTCTAGAAATCAGTCTCAAATTGCACATCTTTCTGTAAGCAGATATGTAGGATCTATAGCAGCTTATTTAGTGATTACTTACACATACTGTTTTGAATCTACAGGGAATTGTTGCACACAAACCCCAAATCTTTCTTTCCTCTCTTCTCAATACTTCAGCAACCTCTTGATACATATAAAGCTTTGTAAATATCTGTAAATTTTCTTTTGTCTACATAAGGCCTTTTTATTGACTCATTTTTAAGTTCTCAGAGGAGAAAAAGTACATACATTCTACCTACAATTTCAGCAATATCTGTTTTATGCTTTCTCACCCCAGTCACTGAATAAATCATGAAGACTGACAGAATCTTGAAACTAACCCATAATCCAAGAAACTGAGAAACCTGAAGATGTCCTACACTAATCTGGAAACTTCAAGACAGCACTTAATGAGATAGAATGCTCATTTGTACATGGACTACAGAAAAGGGAGGAACTGCTTGGATTTGAAACTGACCTCTAAGAATTAGTATAGATATTATCTGGACAAGTTATCTGATCTCTATGTGCCCCCCTCCCTGTCTCCTTTTGTAGAAATGGAGATAATCAGATTGTCTATTTCACAGGGTTATGATGAGTAAGCAGACTTATATCCCAGGTAGATTAGTTCCTGGTACAAAGTAAGTTACTGTACTTACTACATAAATAAGAGCAAATAATATCTGGTGTCTCAACAATGGCCCCAAAACTAGACTATTTTAGACAAGTCTTTCAGACTAGAGCCACTATAAACCTAATTGAGATCTCCCAATAAGGCAGTGTTAGTGTTGGAGTTTGTCAGCAGACATAGTATTATAAATTACTTTCAGCCAAACCTTTCCAGAAGTTGCTTAAGAAAACTGATTGGTGGGACATTTGGTATGTGTTTCTTCAGAGCTTTACAATGTGTGTTTCAAGTGTCTGTATCATTAATGTATATCTCTTTCTGGGTTTAAACTCTGCCATTACTCAACTGTGTCTGTTTTCACTTAAACCTGTCACTGAAAGAGAGGAAGAATATGGGTCTCATTGAGTTATATTACTTCTTTGTGGTGCTAACTTTAGTGCCCACAAATAGTTGCATGCCCATTCTCTACAAACCAGAGCTGCATTCTTTAGAAAAAAAAGCTATATGGCACCCTTTTAGAAATTCAGTCTTCCTTTACCTTCAGTTTTGTATTTTATTTCACTCTATGGTTTTTAAGTAAGAGAAATAAGAAAGAGCTAGCTGGAAAGGTGAAAACTGAAATATTTTTTACAGCAACATCATTATACTGAATATGATGTATGATAGTTGTAAATGAGAGAAAAGCAAAAGAAAATTAGAAGCAGAGATGAAGAGAAAGACTTCAAATAAAAAACCAGGAAATCAATGTCAGCATGGTTTAAAAAAAGCGTAAGGTGGAAAAGGAATTTTTAATGAAAAAAATGAATAAAAGATGTTTTATATTGATTTTAAATAAGACAGTGTGTCAAAGTCTTTTGTAAACAACAAAGTTGTTGATGGTTATGTTTGTTTAGCAGAGGCCATGTTATTGAAATAACTGGATGCAATATTTTACCCAGTTTTAAGTATCCTTTACTGTGATTTGTGTTGTAAAGTTAGACTAAAATAGTTATTTAAACAATTGCAGTAATAGCAACCCTCCAGTTGCTTTGCCATTCTACCATTGACTAAGGAAAATTTCAGAGGCAATTAATTTCCAACAAACCAGAACCTATTTTAGTTGATCATTCATGACCCTTAATCTTTTTATTTTAATTTTATTTTGTTTTAAAGGTGATTTGCTGAGTAGGTTACAGTTACATAAGTAAGGTAATAAGTACATTTCTTGTCAAACATTGTTACTCTCTCCCTTGTTTTTCTCACACTATCCATACCCTATGGTCTTGTGGATTTGAGCTCTTTGCTCTGTTCCAAGGGGGGAACTATGGTGGATGTAAGCAGCCACCCATGGGTTTTGTGACAGAATCTTGCCTCTAGAATTATCCTGGAAAAACATAGGTGGAAGTTATAAAGGGACTCATTGTTGTTCTGACTCAGAAACTTAGTGGGCATGGGTAAACATTTAAGAAAGATCACTGGACATAGATCCTCTACTAACAGATCTTCTCTATTAGGTTTTTCCACATCCATTTATTTATGCATTCACTAAAAATATAGTGGGTTGCCTATGACTACTGAAATATATTCCCACCAACTAAGTGGAAACTCCATTTCTAAAAACAAACACACTTTCACAGTTCTGGAACTGTGAACTAGTGGTTTGAAATCAGCATATCAGCAAGGTTGTTTGCATATGGAAGCCCTAAGATAGCATGAGTTCTATATCTCTCTTTTCTTCTGTTTCTTTTCAGCAATTTCCAAAATTGTTCCCATTGATTCTGCTGGCATTTCATTGGTTCGCCACTGCATTACCCATGTTTGTGCCTCTATCATACTATGGCATCCTTTCCATTCTGTGTGTCTTCTGGGAATCCAACTATCTCTCCCCTTATAGCATCATTTAAGTTTAGGGATCCCTGTAACCCAATATGATGTTTCAAATTGATTCCAACAATTTGAATTCCAAAAAGTTCATTTCCAGTAAGGTAGTACACATCTATATCAACAATTCAACCCCCAAATTGTGCCTTCTTTGTCCCAGGGATATAAAATAAATAACATTTAATGCTCACATTAAGAGATAGCATTCAAATTAGGGTATGCATAGTCACATAATTATAGTATGTATCATCCGTATTGTAATATATATATCTCAACAAAATACTATGGGACCATGAGAAAAGGTTACAATTAATGTTGAAGATAGCTACAAAAGCTTTATAGCATTGCTGCTTTTGAGAAGGTGTGAAAAATATTAGAATTCATGGATGAAATTAGTGGTTGTGAATATATAAAGGCTGTTCCAGGGGGAAGCAAAAAAAATAAAAAGTTAAAAGAAGACGGGGTTATGAAAAGACCTTGTCTCAAGGAATGCAAGGAGTTTCTGTAAGTAGGCACTAGGGTGAGTTGTATGGAATCTGCACTGGCATGCACTGATGATACTAAATGCCAAGCCTTACCTGCTGGAGGTATCTTTATTTTGTGTTTATAGGGTTTTACATTAAATAATAACGTATTTCTTCCCATACGCTTGTGAATATTTTTGATCCATTAAGTAACAATGTCTTAACTTCTAAAATAAAGTAACTTATCTTGAAAATTTGGAAGGGCCATGTGATTTTTACAATATTATTTAAATTAAAGAATATTTTAAGCAAGTGCCTTTTTGTTTATGTAGAATGCATAGGAGCACAAGCTATGTTAACCAGATGCAATTATTTCAAACCATTGCCTACATAGAGAGGATTCATCTAATTAAAGTGTAATATATGAATGTGTGCAGAGCCATAGTGAAACCCTTTTTCCTAGTTAATATACACTAAAGAAAAAATGACAGGAATTTAAAATGTGTTGTTGGGAGTGGGTAAAAATGGGAGGGTAAATTTGGTCAAAGCACTTCATATACATGTATGAAAATAGAATATGGAAACCCATAGAAGGAGTAAATTAAAAAAATTACTGCTGAGTACAATCCTCAAGGACCTGATGTTAATGAGCAAATATGACTAAATTGTAATTAACATATCACCATTTGTATGTAAATTGATGCTTATGAAGTACTTGGAGGGATTTGAAAAGTTTATTCTCTTAAGCATTTTAAATACTCTCTGAATCTTATTTACACTATTATTTTTAGATTATCTTCAGGGAGAGGGATTGCTAAACCAAGGTAAGCTCAGCACTAGTCCCTAAGCAATGAGGATGAATTCTGAATTAATCACTTTTTTTTTAGTCAACAAGTATGTATTAGTAGACATCAATGATGCAGACCCTATTCTAAGTATTAGGGATTTAGAGCATATCCCTGTTGTCTAATAATAATTCAAAATGTCCCCAAGTCTAGTTGAGGAACCAAGGTTAAAACAAACAAAAAGCTGGGTGCCAGTGGCTCCTGCCTATAATCCTAGATACTCAGGAAGCTGAGATTTGAGGATTGCATTTGGAAGGCAGCCTGGGAAGAAAGTCTGTGAGCCTCTTACCTCCAATAAACTACTCAACCAACAACAAAAATGAACCAGAAGTGGCACTATGGCTCAAGCTCAAGTGGTAGAGCACTACCATTGAGGAAAAAGGAGCTCTGGGACAGCACCCAGGCCAGAGTTCAAGCCCCAGGACCAGCAGGAAAAAAAAAGTCACTAATGTTTGTTGTGTTAGATAATGGCAGTAGATACAGAGTGCAGGGTAAGCACCATACAAGGAAAACCCTAAAGAGATGAAGGCTGCCAGGGAAGGCTTTATAGTTAAGGTGAACGTTGAAGAGTTAAAAACTAACTGGAGCAAGAAAAAGAAGCTGCACTATGTAGTCAACATCACTTTTTTTTGACAGACAGTGCCCCCAAAACTGGGACAAATAAGAAACACTGCTAGTCTCAGAAATGTAAGAAATGAAAATGTGAGGCTTAAAATTAGAATGAGAAAGTAGGAGATGAGGCTGGGTGCTTGACAGCAGCCAACATGAGGTAGAACTTTTCCATGAGATGGAATCCCTTGGAAAATGTTAAGCACAAGACTGCAATAATCAAACTTGGGTTTTGGAAATAGATGTATGGGAACAGTTTGAATCAAGAGAATAAAGAAGTGGTTTTCAAGCACTTTATTTTAGGTGTAGGAGAAAGTTTCCAACTCAAAAGTGTTAAAATAGACTCAGAATTATATCTGTAATAGTTACCATGTATATTGAAACAATTTATAGGCTAAAAGACTTCATATCCTAGAGTTATTCCTATTTTGCATACTCACTTTTCATTTCTTTTTTTTATTTTTTATAAGTTTTTTTTGTGAAAATACTGTACAGAGGGGTTACAATCATATGAGCAAGATTATGAGTACATTCCTTATCAAGCATTGTTGCCTCCTCCTTTGATTTTCCCCTACCTTCTCTTCCCTCCCATCTCCACAACTACATTCTCCCCTCCCCACCACCCAGCCTAAATTGTAAAGTTCATTTTTCAGCATAGCATCTTGTACATCTCATTGTTGCAGTGGGTCAATCTGTATCCCTATTTAAACATTTTGTTTTTTCCCTTCTGCTCCCCAAATTATACCAACATCAAATACAGTGAAAACAGGGGTTATACCATGGGGGAAGGACATACAAAAGAAACAAGAGAATCACATAGTGCATTATAAATACATTAAAAACAGTAGCAAGAAAGAAAAAAAACACTTACGTCTTTGTCTTGGGGGTACATTTTGATTAACATCATCTTATCCGACCTTTTCTGCTTATCTCAAATATATACTAGTTATTGCAAATAAGGGAAACCATGGGACCTATGTTTATTTGGACCAGGCTTACTTCACTTAATATGATTTTTTCCAAGTCTTTCCATTTCCTAACCAATGGGGCAATGCCATTCTTTCTGATGGAGGCATAGAATTCCATTGTGTATATACACCACATTTTCTTGATCCATTCATCTACTGAGGGGCATCTGGGTTGGTACCATATCTTAGTTATGGTGAATAATGATGTGATAAACATGGTTGTGCTGGTAGTGTTGGTATAACCTTGTTTGTGATCATTTGGGTAAATGCCCAAAAGTGGGATTCCTGGGTCATAGGGGAGCTCTATGTGGAGTCTTTTGAGGAACCTCCATACTGCTTTCCAAAGTGGCTGAACAAGTTTACATTCCCACCTACAATGCAGTAGGTTTCTCTTTTGGCCACATCCCCTCCAGCATCTGTTGTTATTAGAGTTCTTGATTATAGCCATTCTAACTGGGGTGAGGTGAAATCTCAATGTTATTTTGATTTGCATTTCTTTTGTGGCTAGAGAAGTTGAACATTTCTTCATGTGTCTATTGGTCCTTCTTATTTCCTCTTCAGAGACATTTCTCTTTAAGTCTTTAGCACACTTATTTATTGGGCAGTTGTTTGTTTGATGATTTATTGTTAAGGGATTAACTTTTTCAGTTCCATGTATATTTTAGATATGAGACCCTTGTCTGTTGTATGGCTAGTGAAGATCTTCTCCCAATCTGTGGGCTTTCTATTGATCTTGCTAGCTATGTCCTTTTCCATGCAGACACTCTGCAACTTCATGCAATCCCATTTGTCCAACCTGTTTTTGATTTGTTGTGTTTCTGGGTGGCCACTGATAGACATACCAATAGTACTATAGAGATGTGTAAAGATAGTTTTTCTTCCCTAAAAAATCTGTGAATTATTCTTCACATTGAAATGCAGCTTAACAATAATATTCTGCTGACTACTGGACAGATGATTTCCTAGGATGTATTTTCAGTTGTTGATTTTTCTAAGTAATTGTCAGAATGGAAGGAAGAGAGTTGAAAATATGTATTTTGACACCTCTTGAAATGTAATCTTGAGTTGGCTTTATCGTTCTTAAATTATCCTGTACCCTCCAGCATCCCTAATCACAATGTTAGTGAATTTTCACTTTCCTGGGTGTTAAACTTGTGCTGCTTGACCTTTGAGCATGAAGCAAGCTGTTCCTCAATACACTACTATATCTTTCGTACTAAACTCCCAAATCATTTTCCATCTTGAGGATCTGCCTTCCCTTCCTTAGAGAATCTCTGGCATTTGCTAAAACTTCCCATTGGACCTTGCAGACATTCCAGATCATTACTGTGTCAATTGATATCTTGGTTGCAAACTTCCTCATAGCTGCTTGTGCAGAACCTGAACTAAAAAGAAAATGGCTAAATAAAAACAACAAGGCATATGTTGAGATGGAATGAAAATATTCTTCTAATATTTTTCTATGAATAGAATATGTTAAACCATGATTACTTTTCAAAGCATCATAGTATTAAATAGAAATCTAACAACAGAAATGGGCATTTTAGCCAATTTGAAAAAGAGCCTGTCTTTTAAGTAGGCCTTGTACTCAATACAGCCAGCTATAAGAAAACTTAATAACTCCTCGTAAGCTAAGCTAATCAACACTTACTTTAAAACATTGTTTAATCATCTTATGAGGTAGATGAGTATTTTTCTTTTCCTTTTACAGATGAGAAAACTTGGGATTGGAAAAGTAGATTTTCATTCCTAATCCTCTAATTGAATGAGGCCAAACCAGAATTTGAGCCTGAGGCATCTGAGTCTAAATTTAATGTTCTTTCTTATACATCATGAGGCTTATACATATGGAGTTTAATCCTATGATTCATGATACAGAACTTCTCTAAAAAGGTAGATCCTAAGATAACTATAATTGTGAAATATCTGTTTGTGTAGACTAAAGGTGAGAACAGAAAAGTTGTTATTACTTATTCCAATATACATAGTCCATTTCTTAAACACTTCTTATACATTTCTTAAAGTTAGTATAGTTGAATGGTGAAATAATTTTTTATTTAGAAAAATGAAAAACCCAATTAGAATTGTATTTCTTTCTTTTTTTATTGTGAAAAAACTGTACAGAGAAGTTACAATTACATGGGCAAGATAATGAGTACATTTCTTATCAAGCATTGTAGCCTCCTCCTTTGTTTCCCCTTCACAGCCCTTCCCATCCTCCCTCCTCCCCCCCAATCCAGAAAGATAGTAACAAAACTTAACAATGTTTTCTTCATTATTTTCTGTTGAAATGTCCATAGGAAAAATTACAATTCTAATTGATTTCATAATTCATAATTAGCTCTCATAAAATTGATGCATATCTGAGAAGGCTAGATGTCTATTTTATTTATCTTACAATCTGAAAAGGGACTATTATAGAAATTAATAAAGCTTGCCTGCATAGGAAATAAAAATTTTTTAAATGAAGTAATGATAAACATTAAACTCTTTAAATATGTAACAGGCATATAGATTTACAAAGCAACCTCGGGGGTGACCAATTGGAAGGATTGATGACAATGAAAATAGGCACATTTTAGGATATTTGACAGATTATTTCTTCAGTTTTATGCATTCAGAGCTAGGAGAGGACAGTAGCATGTCTAATTCTACGCTTATAGTGCAAACCACTTTCAATTATCACTGCAAGGAAGGACAGATTTTTTTCTTTAAAAAAAAAGGAAAGAATCATCTATCACTGCATGAAGGATGCTCCTTTTCTTTAATTGGAGAATAATTTTGCACTTAATATTTTTCCTTCAATGTCAGACATTATCACTTTCATTACTTTGAGGAAGTAGTTTTTGCTATCAAAAACTTATTAAACTGAACTAAGCTGTACTGAGTTCACTGAAAGTGAAATGCCAAGCTACCAGCGATCCACCACAGGAAACTCCCATGAGGCTCCTGAGTGAGATGACAAGTGGTAGAATAGCTGTAGTGTGGATGCCGTAATACACTTAGGGAAAAATGAAAATATCAGAAGCTAGCCTGTATTCCTAGGATGGCAGGCTTTGATATCTTCTTTTAATCTTAGAAGCAGTATAGGAGTGACTCCAGTCACTCCAGCTAATGAAAACCTAGTTCAGGAAGTTGTTGAGACACAATGGTGATCATTGTGTTGATCAGCATCAGGCATCCAAAAGTAAGGTTTTTTACTTCCTTAGTATAAGTTAATATGCTCGAGGTTGGAGGAGATACTGTAAGTAACTGGTTACTGCATTCTTAGAGAAGCAATGGGCTTGCTATATCAGGCTATCAAAGGCCATTTGTAATGAACTAGCAACTGGTAATCTCTACCCACCCTCCTAATTTGATAAATTTACTTCCACAAGCAACTAAAACCCCTATTAGTTGGAGTCATTCAAGGCCAATTTATTTTCTCAAAAGAATACTTTAATTTTAAAATAATTTAGAAAATGTTCTTTCTAATCACAGACCTTGTAAAGACTTGTATATAAGACAACTTCCTTTCTTCCAAGAGATAACTGCTTAGAGAGTTAGGATGAAGTATGTTTTTTATTTGGGAAGATAGGGAATACTTACTTTTAAATCATTCAAGTGTCTTATTAACATTCATTGTATATATGTATTAAATGCTGAAATGTATTAAACGCTGGGATGAGCTAAACATTCAGGAAACAAAACTTATGCCCGATAGAAATTTTTAGCAATTGGAGAATGTTCCACTGAAAAGAGTATAGTTGTTCATGGTTATAATCCTAGCTATTTAGGAGCCTCAGACTGGGAGAATCAGAATTTGAGGCCAATACACACAAATAAAAGTTCATAAGACCCTTTCTCAACTAAATAAAAAGTTGTGCATGGCAGTGTGCATGTCCTATCCCAGAAACATGGGAAGTGTAAATGAGATTGTAACCCAGGCCAGCCTGAGTAAAAAGTGAGACCTTACTTGAAAAATAATGAAAGCAAAATTAAGTTGAAGGTATGGCTAAAGTAGAAGAGTATTTGCTTAGTAAGCAAATACCTCAAAGAAAATAAAAACACATTGAATACTTCCTATTTAGAATGCTTTAGCAGAGAAAAAGATAATCTTCCAGAAATCATATGGAAAGAGACTTCATCAGCAAATATAGAAAGGCAAAGTAAAATAACACTAAGGTAGCAAGATATATCTTTCATAATGTCCAGCATAATGTGAGGTGCTAGACAGGATGGATGGGAACAGGTTCAGTGTGTTGGTGGTACCATTACTTGACAAAGCATAGTAATATATAAAGGAAACATTCTTAAATAAATTAGATAGTATATAAACACTGATTATATCTATAACAATGCATGTATATTGAAGAAAATTTGAAGACATACAAGTAGTTTATTGTTTATTTGCATGTTCTTTCTGGAAGTTATTTATGTGCATGCTAATTAGAAGTGAATGGAATGAAAAATGACTACCTTTCATATCCTTAAAATACATATGCACATATCTTTGCAAATAGATTGTGGCAGAATACAATATTCATTGTGATGTTGCAACATTGTCTATAAATCATGATTTAATTGAATTATAGCTCCCTTCTTTATCTCCTGTAAGTCTGATGAGGCACTTTTTGATCATTGCTTATTATATAATGAGAAAAGAGGGAATCTTTTCCTCATAAATCCTGACAATCTGCATTTTGAATCTTTTTACAATATGTATGCTTCACCCCCAGAATGCATGCAGAAAGTATAAACTTGCTATTGCCTCATGCTCCTATTTGTTCTCAATTCTCAGTAGGTCTTTCTTGCCTGTTACCTGTCACTTTTGTCTGTAAGACCTGCAGGTGTTTCACCAGGCAGTTCACATAGCAAGAGAAATGGCAAGAGGGAACTTTCCTAGTCTGCGTTGTATTTGTCGAGTACAGGAAACCAAAACTCACTAACACACTGAATGAACTGAAGACCTACTCTGTGCCTGTGTAACATAATATCTACATCATTGGCACTCTACAAAAGGGGCCTCATTCAATAGTAACCATCAAAAGTCTAAAATTGTCTACCTATTTCTATTGCATGTAACAATATTCAACAAGAAATGTACTAATTACCTTACTCATGTAACTGTAACCCTTCTGTTCAACATCTTTACAGTAAAATAAAATTAAAAAAAACCAATGAAAGTAGAATAAGCAATTGTCTGCAGAGATGAGGACAGTGTGGTCTTTTCCTTTTACCATAGCTCTTTTCAAGTGGCCAGTCCAGTGAAAAGAAGCCTCTCTCTGTGTTTGGGATTATGGAATAGTTTACAACATACACAGTAAAAATTTAGAAATTAGTGTATTTTTAAGAAAGATCTTAAAAACGAATGTGCTGCTTTTCCTTATAAAAATGTATATTTTTGCTATAAAATTTTATAGGGGCACTCGGATATTTTGATACACAGCAATTTAAAATTATATAAGCAATTTAAGTGAAATCCAAATGTGAAGTAAGACTCTCTCCTACTTTAATGATTTAATGATTTCAGTTAAATAAACTTATGAGCGGATCAAACTTTTTGAAGTTTTATTTAGAGAGAATCATGTTATTGGTAGACTGACTAATGACCCCAGGAAATTAATGATGAATCATACAAGTAAGGAAAAAATCATGAATCACAAATTATCAAGAAGACCATTGAAATGATAACATTGCTATGGCCTGAGACTACTAGAATGTTACTAAGATTGGAAATGTGTTCTAGGTGAAGGCAGAAGAAATTGTGGGTCTGAATCTTGGAGAAAAATTAATTACAAACCCTTATTTAACAGAAGGAAAGGGAAATATTTTAGAAATAGGAATTGCGGCTATAATGTAATGGAACTCATTTATGTAAGTCATGGATATAAATTTATGTATACATAAACATCCATCTCCTTTTGCTCTAGTTACACTATGGCTTGCAGGAATATGAAAGCTGGATAAGAGGTCAGTGATCAGAAAAAAGCATTACAGAGTTGAAATAAGTAAAAGATAACTCTTTGTAGCATTTTAAAACAGATAGAGGAAGCAAAGGGGAGCATAGAAATGGAGGGACAAAAGGTAAACAACTGCAACTGTGGCACTCACTAGACATTATGTTGAAAATGAACTATACAACTTGTGGGATAGGTGAGTTGGAGGGGAAAAGTGGAAGAGAGTGAGGAAAGGGATGACACTGTCCCAAAAGAAATATACTCATTACCTGACATATGTAAGTGTAACCCTTCTGTACATCATTTTTATAAAACAGTAAAAAAAAAAACTTAAAAAAGGTATATCCAAAAGTAAATGGCACAAAAATGCGTGCAAAAAGGTACTGAATTTTGCTTAAGTTTTAAATACTTGTTGATATCATACAGCTTGTACAAATTCCAGAAAATAATTAGAAATGGAGACTTTGTAAAACAGAACTCTTATTTAATTTCTTCACCTGACAGGTGGCTTTGGATTATATTTTATTAACAAGCAATCAAATGTAAAAATATATCCATCTTACAGCAAAACCTTACAGTGCCTTACATATCAAGACATATATTATTAATAGTATTAAAGACAAATATTGACAAAAGTAGTGACTGTGAGCATTAATGGATAACAGCAGGTTTGAACTCTATCAGTAATATGGACCTTGGTGAAATCACAAGAGAGCAGTACAGTTGGCCTTGTTAACTTTCATTAGAAGTGCTTTAACTTTTGAATCTGAACTACATCTAATACATTTTAATAAAGATATTGTGCCAAACACTAAATATGTGTACCTAAATACACATGCAAGTACATCACCAGGATGTACTTTTTTCGAGCCCATATACTGCTGCTGAGTTCTTCTCAAGTCAGGTCTTTACAAAAATGTACATATGGGAACTTGATGAACAGTGCCTGTTAGAAGTATATTTTAGTCCCATCAAAATGCACATTACAGTATCCAGGAAACTTTTCCTTATAATCAACTCCTGCTATTTTAGAATAACAAAATATTTAGCAATTTCAGATTCCCTCTTACTCCCTAATCACTGCTCTAGAGTGATTATTATGCTCATCAGACGATTGTGATCTGTCATGTTATTGCTGTTTTTCTTCACAAATACTTTATAGAAGTTTAGTCATATAATTTTCTAATAAGTGAATGATAGAATAATTATCATTATAAGCTTCATTACCTTACTTCCTATTCCTTGATTTAAGCTTCTCAATTTCATCTCTTTATTGTATGGAAAGAATATTTATGACAAGTTGATTCTCAAATAAAGGGTTAGACTTCAATTAAATAATCCATAAATTCACCCCAGCTCTAAAATAATATGTTCCATTGAATAATTCCAAACAAAAGTCCATGAGACTGTTTTTAAAAATATATGTGTATTTTCAAAACATTTTACTTTATTGATATGCATGAGTTGAGAACTAATGTGCTATCAAAACTACTTTCTGGGGGCTGGGAAGGTGGCTCAGTGGTAGAGCGCTTGCCTTGCATGCCTGAGGCCTTGGTTTCGATTCCTCAGCACCACATAAGCAAAAAGGAAAAAGCCGGAAGTGGCGTTGTGGCTCAAGTGGTAGAGCGCTAGCCTTGAGCTGAAGAGCTGATTTCGATTCCTCAGCACCACATAAGCAAAAAGGAAAAAGCCGGAAGTGGCGTTGTGGCTCAAGTGGTAGAGCGCTAGCCTTGAGCTGAAGAGCTGAGGGACAGCGCCCAGGCCCAGAGTTCAGGCCCCATGACCGGACCCCCCAAAAAAAACAAAACAAAAAAACAAAAACAAAAAAACCCTACTTTCTGCTTGACTTAATGTGGAAACATGAATGCATTTGGAAACCCAACAAAAGAGAAGCTGTGGGGCTAATCAGTCTTCAGGTTTATTATGAAATAGTTAAGAGCTCTATCTTCGTAAAGAGGGAACAAATGTTATCAAATCCCAGAGGGTTTAGCATAATGTTGCATGCAAAAAATGCTAGAGAAGCTGGAGATGATTAGGGAAGGTAATCAATTCATGCAAAATGTCAATGAATCTCCTCTTTCATGTGTTTTAAAGTCAGACAGTCTAAACATGGAGCACTAAATAAGACCGAAGTCATTTCTCACAATACAATAGGAAAGAATCTATCCATTAACTTACATATTTGCTAATTATAGCCTTGGGGGGGGGTGAAGTACAAGTGATAGAGTGCTTTCCTAGAAAGCATATGACCCTGAGTTGAAACTCAGTACTGCCAAAATTAATGAAGTAATATATTTACTACTTATTTGTTTATTTATTTTTCTTAGCTGTTTCTTCTATGAGAAAATCCTGGGACCTAGATGGGTACAGATATCAGTGCTGCCGGAGTTAGTTCATATAAAAAGTTTATATGATGCCAAGACAGACCCAATCCTTTCTGTTCCTGTGCACTAACCAATTTAAATGTGAATTTCTGAGTCTTGTGAATTAAATAATCACTTAATCTTGTATCCATAGCAGTTTATAAAAATAGACATACTTTGATTATATATATTCATTACCATTTTGAAATTTAATCACAGGTATTGAGCATAGAGAAATAGCTCATAGGTAACAATGAGATCATCTGGCTAATATCAAGGCTGTTTTTCCTTTAAGGTTTTCTTTGGGCTTTCTATAAAGTAGTGGTGAGGATGAAGGATGACAAGGCACTCAAGGAAAAAAAAACAGTCTTAAAGTCCTACTCTTTTTTTTTAAGTTTTCTTATAACATATTCAATTCCATTTAAATATTGCAAGCAGCTGAATTGTAAATGTTAAGCTAAATGTGAATAAAAAAATGCTGATATTTTATTTAACCTAAAAGTAGTAATTATGGATAGGTTTTTTGATGATTATCATATTAATTTAAAATAGATCATTTTACATTGGAACTATAGAGAGATTTGCCAGTATTATTATATATTAAGAAATTTTGTTTTGAATATTAAAAATACAGGAAATGATTATTGCAATATAAGCGGATGAGTTGTTTTTGACAGTCTTGTCAGTAGATGTAGCTGGGAAGAAAAGCAAGGTAGTTACTTTATATAAAATAGGAGAAGGACACAAGCTCAGAGAAATTTTTCCTAGCTGCAGTTATTAAAGAATTTTCTTTATAGAAGGTAAGCGCTTTTTTTTGTATTTAATTCTTTCCATTTTTGTTTCCATATCTGAATCCATCACTTTCATGTGGCATGCAGAGTCTGTGCATTACAGCCTGTAACTTCTGTTATTTGAACTGCCAAAAGTTAAAATGGATTGTGTTGAACCAGAGGAGGAGAATAGCCCCACTGAGGCAAATGCATTTTGCACCTTTCTTTAATAACATATTGTAAGGAATAGCCAGAAAGTTTCTCCTCACACTTTCATCTCAAATTGTTAAATTGTAGCTGTGTGAACAAATCATTATTGACTCCTGTCAAACAGTTGGGAGAGGAGGTGAAGAGACTTGTCTCCTGATTTTCTGTCCACTTTGTCAAATCAGGTACTTTGAGCAGAAGTGTGAAGTGAAGGCCCATGTCAGGGGATGCCTGGCAGCAGAAACTTGTGCTAGTCTCCTGTGTCTCCCTTCCTTATTTTCTTATTTATTATCTTAAGGAGTCAGATTGGGCTGTAAGTTGATGGGAATTTGACTGGACACAAACACGTTTATTGCAGGCTCAGCAGCCGTTATATATCATTAGTGAAATGAGTCAGGGTGCAAGGGGGACCATTTTGATGTCAGTTTCACTCTTTTAAAAGACAGATGCCTTCATTGATGAGAGTTAAACTGGCACCTTTTAAACTTTAATGCCTTCTTCTTTTCCTCTAGGTAAACATACAAGTTCTTAATAGTCATTAATGTAAACTGAAATAATGGGTGATATTGGAGTTGCTTTTGAAGACACCAATTATGAAGCAACTGTGATTTATCAGAATCTGTATATTTCTGTCTCAAAATAGTCCTCTTTTTACTTTGGTACATACAATGACTAATATACTACTTTGTCTATAGGTAATGCTCAAATCTAGTATTTCAAAGGCAATATGCTTTTTTGTAAATTTTTTTATTGTAAAAACAGTTACATGAGTAAGGTAATGAGTACATTTCCTACCGAACATTGTTATCTCCTCCTTTGTTTTCCCCTTATCATTCCTTCCCTAATGGTGGGAAAATGAAGTCTCAGCAGGGGGAAGGAACTTGGGCCAAAGTGAGATTGCTAATCAGGGTGGAAGTGTGACCTTAATCCTAGCTGCTCTTGCTCTAGCTGGTATCCCTTCTCCCATTTTACCACTCATGTGTTTATTCATTAAACAACTTTATTTATTGTTTAAGGTAAATCTGCTACCTTATTTGAGAGAGACAAAATTAAAGAATACAGTTTGACGTTAACTTTCTAGTAAAAGATTGTGTTCCTTATGCATCAACTTGAAAATTGGTCCCATTCTCGGAGTTCTTTCTTTATTCCTCTTGCCAAAGAGTGTCTATATTTGGCTCTCTCTGAAAAGCATCTTATTTGCTCTTCTGAATAGTAGTTCTTTAAAGAATCTGAATGTATTATGACAGGGAACACAGATTTAACTTCTACCCCCCCCCCCCTTGCTCCCACTACAGCCAAAGTGATGCTTTCTGCATTGAATATTCCAAAGGAGAGTGATATCACTAGGTAAAACTGGTACCAGGGAGAAATCTAAATGGAAGACCCATTCCAAGAAAGTATGGTTTCTGTGTGCCCAGCACAGATCATGGCCCTGCCCTACTTGCAAGCTTCTAACATATCTTCAGAGTCATTTCTTCTGCATTGTGATTTTTTAAGGATTCTTTAGCTTTTATTATGTATGATTAAGTATGACATCTTTATTAAAGAGCATCATATAAATTGACATTTTTTATATTTTATTTTATTTGTGAACATACTGTACAGAGGGGTTACAATTACATGGGCAGGATAATGCGTACATTTCTTACCAAGCATTGCAGCCTCCTCCTTTGTTTACCCTTCACATCCCTTCCCAGCCTCCCCTCTCCCCCCCAATCCCAATCCTCCTCCTTCCCCCCCTTCCCCCCCCACCGACGTTGTAAAGCTCGTTTTGGACATGACAACTTGTACTTCTCATTGTTGCAACAGGTCCACCTGTATCCTTAAACAACTTGTTTTTGGTTTAAAACAAATAATTCATGTCCTAAATGTTTCGATAGAATAATTAAGTTGATCAGTTCGGGGAGCAGTGGAAAGAAAATAATGGGGTCATTCAAGCAGTCAAGCTCTAATGGGAACCTGAGCTCATTCAGATATCAGATCCAATAATTGTTATACACCTGTATGCACAGTCCCATTGAGCAAATTTATGTTAAAGGTTTAGTGGAACAGTTTCACTGCTGTGGTCCAAAGGGACATGCTACAATATTCACAAGAAATCACAGTATTTTTTGGCAATATGATTTTCCTGTGTGATGTGTTAACTAGGCTCTGTGTGTATATTGGTGTCATAGCCTAATGTAGGGAGGAAGAAAAGGAGATGACTATTTTTAGGAATGATTTTCTTAAGAATTAAAGATAATAAAAGTGCTCCCAAGCATTTGCCAACTGGAAGCAAAATAAGTAAGATGACTTAATGACTGGAGGGAGAGAAGAGAGTATCTGTTATCCCATCCAACTTACTAACAATGGAGGTCACAATCCTTTTTCTCCCTAAAATAAAATGACATCCAGTATAATTTTGGTTATTGAAGAATAAAGTAGCATTAAGCATTCTGTAGTAATTCAATGTTTCATTTTTACCATGTCACAATAAGTTTTTAAGAGCAAATTGACTGTCTTTGATTCTTCTACAACCGACGTAAAAAATGTAAACATCTAAAGAGTGGAAAGATATATTGATTCTGCTCTATAATAACTGCTGAACTTACCGATCTCCAGTAGAATTCTCTTGTTGAAGGCTTCAAAGCATACAGGAAAATTGAAAGATTTGCAGTATATCTTGAACAACTATGAAAGACAGATATGCCTAACTGTTCATGAGGAAAAGGAATCTAAGCTGAATTCACTCAAACCTCCCATGCTCCTGGATTCAGAGGACTAACATCTTGAAAATGGCAATACTGCCAAAGGCTATATACAAATTCAATGTGATACCTATCAAAATCCCAACCTCATTCTTCAATGAAATAGAAGAAGCAATCCAAAAATCCATATGGAATAATAAAAGACCCCGAATAGCAAAAACAATCCTTATCTGAAAGAACAGCACTGGAAGAATATCAATTTCAAATTCTACTACAAAGCCATTACACCTTGGTACTGGCACAAGAACAGCCTGAAGACCCAGAAATGAACCCACAAACATATTGCCACCTAACCTTTGACAAGGGAGCTAAAAAAACAGAATGGAAGAAAGACAGCCTCTTCAGTAAATAGTGCTGGAAAATTAGCTAAACACCTGTAGAAAACTAAAGCTAGATCAGTATATATCACACTGCCTCAGAATCAACTCCAAATGGATCAAAGACCTCAGAGTCAAAGGAGACACCCTGAAAATATTACAAGAAGGAAACTAAGAAACTCTAGGTCTCCTTGGCACAGGCTGAAATTTTCTTAATAGAGACCCCGAAACACAACAAATCAAAGAAAGGTTGGACAAATGGGATTGCATGAAGTTGTAGAGCTTCTGCACGGCAAAGGACATAGTTAGCAAGATCAATAGAAAGCCCATGGAATGGGAGAAGATCTTCACTAGCCATACAATGGACAAGGGTCACATATAATTAAATCTTCCAACAACAAATCCTCAAAGAAACAACTGCCCAATAAATAAGTGGGCTAAAGACTTAAAGAGAAACTTCTCTGAAGAGGAAATAAGAAGGGCCAATAGATACATGAAGAAATGCTCAACTTCTGTAGCCACAAAAGAAATGCAAATCAAAACAACATTGAGATTTCACCTCACCCCAGTTAGAATCAAGAAATCTAATAACAACTGTTGCTGGAGAGAATGTGGCCAAAAGGGAACCCTACTGCTTTGTTGGTAGGAGTGTAAACTTTTTCAACCACTCTGGAAAGCAGCATGGAAGTTCCTCAAAAGACTCCACATAGAGCTTCCCTATGACCCAGCAATCCCACTTTTGGGCATTTACCCAAATGATCACAAACAAGGTTATACCAGTGCTACCAGCACAGCCATGTTTATCACAGCATTATTCACCATAGCTAAGATATGGAACCAAGCCAGATGCCCCTCAGTAGATGAGTGGATCAAGAAAATGTGTTATACATATACAATGGAATTCTATGCCTCAATCAGAAAGAATGACATTTGTCAGGAAATGGAAAGACTTGGAAAAATTATATTAAGTAAAGTAACCCAGGACCCCAAAAACATAGGTCCCATGGTTTCCCTTGTTTGCAATGACTAGTACATGCCTAGTACAAGCAGAGTTCAAAGGCTATTTACATTTGACCATATATGTTTATGTTAAGTGAAATATACCCCATGACAGAGACACAAGTATTTTTTTTTCTTCCTTGCTATTGTTTTTAATGTACTTATAATGCACCATGTGATTCTCTTGTTTCTTTTGTATGTTATTCCCCCATGGTATAACCCTGTTTTCACTGTGTTTGATGCTGGTGTTCTGCATCTTGTATATACATTTTTGTAATTTGGGGAGAGGAAGGGATATCGCCGAATGCTTAAATGGGGATGCAGGTTGACCCATTGTGAGGATGAGATGTACTGGGCACTATGTTGAAAATGAACTTTACAATGTCAGGGGTGGGGGAGGGAAGGGAGGGAGGATTTGGAGAGGTGTGGAGGGAAGGGATGGTAGGGGAAAAACAATGCTCGATAGGAAGTGTACTCTTTACCCTACTCATGTAACTGTAAACCCTCTGTACAGTATTTTTACAATAAAAATATATAAAAAGAATAGTTTTCAACATGCACACATATTCACATGCACACATTTATTCAGGTGAATTTTTTTTTAAATTTTTATTGCGAAAATACCATACAGAGGGGTTACAATTTTTATTGCGAAAATACCATACAGAGGGGTTACAATTACACGGGCAAGGTATGAGTACATTTCTTATCAAGCATTGTTGCCTCCTCCTTTGTTTCCCCTTCCCATCCCTTCCCATCTGCCCCTCCCCCACCTCACCCCGCATGGCCAAAGTTGTAAAGTTCGTTTTTCAACATTACGACTTGTACATCTTGTTGTTACAATGGGTTTTTGGGATTTTTTGAAATTAAAAATATGATTCTTTGTACATTTATTTATATATCATTTATCAGTGCTTACTAGGCAAATGTTCTACAACTTGAGCCACAGGTGCAGCCCTTTATATTTTAGTTTATTTTCCACTTCTTTTCTGGGGCCATTGTGATCTTCCTACCAGCCTCTGATAAAAGTAATGCCCAGATCATTGTTTTTTTTTTTTATGTTTGTTCTGAGGCAGATTCAGGATTTGTTGCGCAGGCTGGCCTCAAACCACAATTCTCCTATCTTTACCTCCTAAGTGACTGGGATTACAGTTAATAGGATTCTCTTATTATAGCAACAAAAGTAATAAAAGTATCTGTTGTATTAGAGTGCTTATCAAGAGTGTGGTAAAGAACTAGAGCCAAGAATGATGAATAAGTTAGATTTACTTGTTGAGGAAGTTCATATGAGAGTTTGAAAGGGGTGTTATGTGTGGAGAGACATCCAGGATGATTTATTCATTTACCTATCTATTTTATGACCAATGTATGGTAGCTGCATTAGTTTTCTAGGGCTGCTATAATAAAGCACTAGGCTTCTGCTACAAAGTGTCACAAATTAAGGGGCTTAAACAATACAAATTTATTGTTTCACGGTTTTGGAGGCTGGAGGTTTACCATCAAGGTATTTGCCTAGACATGCTCTCTCTGAAGGTACTATGAAAAGATTGGGTCCATGATAACTCTCTTCGCTCCTTGTGGTTGTTTGTTAATACTTGGTATTCTTTGGCTAACTCAAACCATTTCCTGATCCCTGTGTTCATTCTCACATTATCCCTAATGTCATTCCCACAATACATTCTCTCTTAATGTGTGCCTCCATATTTTTCCTTGATATAATGACTCTATCATAAGCAATTACCACCTACTAATCCCAGTCATTAAAACAAGGAAACATGCAGAAGTAAAAAGAAATCATTTTAGTTTGAATACTGAGTGTGAGGTTGAAGGTGACTGAAGCTGTATCCTGAAGCCTAGGAAATACAGAATTGAGATCCATTAGCATATGGGAGATAGAGTGGTTGAAGTTTTACAAGTAAATGAATATACTTAAGGAAGGTATATAGAATAGCATGGGGAAAGGGCATAAAAAAATCCTGGGAAGTGGCGCTGTGGCTCAAGTGGTAGCATGCTCGCCTTGAGCTGAAGAGGTGAGGGACAGCACCCAAGCCCAGAGTTCAAACCCCACGATCGACAAAAAAAAAACAAAAAACAAAAAACGAATTAGCTGGATGCTGGTGGTTCACGCCTGTAATCCTAGCTATTCAGGAGGCTGAGATCTGAGGATTGCGGTTCAAAGCCAGCCTGGGCAAGAACATCTGTGAGACTCTTATCTCTAATAAACCACTAGAAAACCGGAAGTGGTGCTGTGGCTCAAGTGGTAGAGCACTCGCCTTGAGCTGAAGAGCATAGGGGCAGTGCCCAAGCCCAGAGTTCAAGCCCCGTGACCGACCAAAAAAAAAAATAATTCTGAAATGACTTTCATATAGTGAATAGGAAAAGAACAGTTAGCTTGAGAGTAAAGAATGATTAGACAAAATGGTTTAAAAACAAGAGTATTCTACCATGCAAATGAAGAACAAGTTTTAGGGAAGGAATAGCTGTCAACAGTCTTATATACTACAGACAGGTCAAGGAAAATGAAGGATTAAAGAAAAAATTAGTATTTAAGGCGGGAATGTTATTGATTCAAGATAATCTTTTCCATAAATAGTCATCATAGAACATACCCTCCAATGCAGTGGAATCTGTATTTATAAAATTTATTCATATATTATAACATTTTTTGCTTATGGAAATATCTTGGAACATTAATCTGGTAGAAAGCATTTGCTATTGAAGTGTCGTATGAAAGGTAGTTAAATAATTCTGACAGGGAATCTTTCAGAAGCAGTGTGTACAAATTTTGCCTGGGCCTTAAAATTATGGTCATTGCATTTGGTGACAAGTGTTCTAAACAGGATAAAATAGAGCATATAAAATTGAGATTGTAATATACTTAGAAGAAAGTCTTCTAAGGAAGTATCTTTCACTTCATGTCACTGTTTTTATGTTGTTAACACTGTAGCTATCAGGGCTGCCAACTGTTATACTTCACAAAACTTATCTTTCTCTTCATCCTCCAAAAATACAAAGCTATCTCTAGAACTAGCCCACAATTAGACTTATCATGAAGGAATATAGTGAAAAGATAGTTGATAAACTATTGTCCCATACTTACATGCATATGTGGGAACAAATGACATATTTATCTGTAAATCTTCATAAAAGTTTTATTCAGAAAAAGAATCAGGAGTAATGGGGGAGAATGATAAAAGGGGTGACATTGATCAATATGTGTTGTATTTATAAACTGATTTGTTGAATGGGAACTCCTTTGTACAATCACTTAAAGATAATACAAATGTAATTGAAAAAATCCCAGACTTCTAAAAATAAATGAACATGCATATATCTCAACTGTTTTGTTTTGAGAAAGATCATAAAAAGGCAGTGGAGATGAATTATCTGCCATCCCAGTACTGTCCTCCTGGAAAGGCAATACATGAAATAATATTGAAGAGTGTGAAGCTGGCTAAAATAAAAAGTTAAATTGTATGATTCAAATTAAGTATGTGCTTCTGGAGTTCCCAAGAAGACAATACTCAATGAAGGTTAAAAGCATCAGAAAATTGAGAATTTTTTTGGGCTTTGAAGAATAGGTTTTAGTAAAAGGGGGTAAACAGCAAAGCAGGCATATAAATATGTAGGATGATATGTATGAACATAGAACAAATAAAACCAACCTAACTGGGTTCAAAGGGAGTAGTAAAAAAAAAAAAAGAAAAAGAAGAGAAATCTCACTGTGTGGAATGGGACTTGTATACAAGCAAACACTATAAAACTCACAAAAACTCAAAGTATGTACACCATGCCACAAATTTTAAAGCAAAATTTAACACACATATATTCTAATCTCCCTGAGCTACTCCCTTTAGCAGAAATCTGTTCACTTTTATCTTCATGTGTTTTATCTTGTGGGGAAGTTTAATCAATGAGCCCTCTGAAGTCATTTTGAAAGTTAACTTGTTCCCATTTTCATTGCAGTTTTGTCTTTTTTCACTGCTTGAAATTAGGGTTGAGTCAGGTTAGTCTTGTTTTAAATCCATTGAATCCTGAGTATAGTGAGTTGTCTTGCCAATGCACTCTTTCTCAAATTTTAAGAGTAATAAAAGGTCACTATGGATCTCTTTAAGTGCAGCATAACTCAATGTGGTCCCTAGTAATTAACTTAAATTATTTCAAATATATGATTACTTCAATACCAAGAAATGTAAAAATAGGCACAAATCCTGTATGTTATAGTTATTAAAAGTATAAAATGCATAAAATAATATTAGCATCCACTTATGTGTCCAATACACTTAATAATGATAGAAATATGTAGTTTATGATCAATTTATATATTTTGTCTTTATTGATATTAATCCAAAGAACCCCTGTTGTATAATCAGGCTGCACAAAATGGTGTTAGTAATTTCTGGGCTTTCTGACAGAAGCTTCTCTATGTGGATGAGCAACTTTCCAGTTCTAGGTTTAACTCAATGACTTGGCAAATTTATCTTGCTCACATGAGGATAAGGCTGGGATTCAAATGTATATAACAGAAGCGTGAAGTACATTTATTGCATAGATCAGTAACAGAATATTGAATATTTACTATTCACTTTACAATGAATGAACATAAGTTGATCCACAAAGATTATGTTCTCATAATATATTGATTCACATCCAAATGATGGTTCTGACTGCTCTGTTGTAGGCTTTCATATGATGCAGCTTACCTGCAGTGTTACATGCAGTAGTGTCACACTCTGATATCTCAACTGTGAAAACATTTTGGTATTCAAATTCTTGTGACACCTTCATTAGTGCACATTACAATGATGGGACCTGGCTTTTATGTAACAAAGAAATGTACACATAGGCCATGATATATCACTGAGCAAGACATTTCATTTCCTGTAAAGTGATGATATAGGATAGGCCTATGTCAACAGTGTTTACAATAACATATTAATGAAAACCAAACTTAAAAATATACCCTACTCTAAAAAATAATGGCATAATAGCTCTGTTGACTAGTTTTAATGCAATTGACTATGACCTTGAGAATCATTATAATATAATTAATGTCTTTGTCATATTATATTGGGCTCTTTTAGAGTACAATCTTATTCTGGAAACCTTAAGAAGCATAACGAGGGCTGGGAAGGTGGCTCAGTGGTAGAGCGCTTGCCTTGCATGCCTGAGGCCCTGGGTTCGATTCCTCAGCACCACATAAGCAAAAAGAAAAAAGCCGGAAGTGGCGCTGTGGCTCAAGTGGTAGAGCGCTAGCCTTGAGCTGAAGAGCTGAGGGACAGCGCCCAGGCCCAGAGTTCAGGCCCCACGACCGGACCAAAAAAAAAAAAAAAAAGAAGCATAACGAGCTTTCATTTTTTTCCCCTGTGAGACTGTTCATTCCTTTCTGCCTCACATCAACTTGTTTAGTATTCTTTTGTTCAATGTCCATTTTAAAAAAAAAAATCACAAATCCTGTCTTGTGTTAAGTACTAGCTAACTTATGAATAGGGGGCCAGATGTTCATTGTTGTCTAAGCAGTGGACACTGTTGGGATCAAGGGAAGTGATATTTGATGCTGCTTCCCTAAGTTAAAAAATGTTATGAGCAGGACAGATTCAGCAAGAAATGATGCTGGGTATATCATGCACAGTGACCTGAGGTAAATATTCTTGCTCTAAGAAAATACCACCTCTTACAGGGTCATGGGAAATTCAAATGTAAGTTATATTCATTGCCTCTACTTGTTCCTCAACCTTCTGCAGTCTGGCTTCTGTTCCCCTTATTTCACTGAAATTGCTCTCATTCAGGTCTCTAATGACCTCCATATTTCTAAATCAGATAGTTTTCTGTCTTTATTTTACTGCATTTTCTACAATATATGATATTATTGCTTAATCCTTTTTTCAAAATATCTGCTCCATAATGTGCACTCACATGGGTTTTGTTTTTGTACCTCTCTGAATATTTGCTGTGTACATTCTTTGTCAATTTCTCTTTCTAAGCTCATCTTTTAAATATCAGCATTTACTCTACATACTTCACTGAGTGATGACTTCAGTGACCATTTATGCAGTGAATCTTCCAAATCATCAGCCAACCCTCTCCCCTGAACTTTAGTTGTACAATATTTAATGGCTTACTGGCCACCTCCACTGGAATGCTTAACAGACATGCCCAACTTTCTAAACTGGATTTATTATCTTCTGTTTGAATGCAATTCCTCCTCCTCCATATCCTATCTAGTTGATGGAACCACCATTCTCCCAAACGTATATAGTAGAAACTTTTGATTTGTCTTGAGTTTTTTTTTGTTTTTTTTTTGGGGGGGGGTCCGGTCGTGGGGCCTGAACTCTGGGTCTGGGCGCTGTCCCTCAGCTCTTCAGCTCAAGGTGAGCGCTCTACCACTTGAGCCATAGCCCCACTTCCGGCTTTTTTTTCTTTTTGCTTATGTGGTGCTGAGGAATCGAACCCAGGGCCTCACGCATGCAAGGCAAGTGCTCTACCACTGAGCCACCTTCCCAGCCCCTGTCTTGAGTTTTTTCCTCTAGCCACTACATCCAATTAGTCCCCAAGTGGGGTCTGTGTGTGTGTGTGTGTGTGTGTGTGTGTGTGTGTGTTGTTAGGGATTGAATCCAGGGCCTTATAGAAGCTTGGCAAGCCATCTTCAATCCAATCCCTAACTCAGATCATGTCCTCTTAAATTCATTTACTAAATGAACACCAAATCACACTATCCTACAATTTTCCTCTCTATTGCACATATAAAATACAAGAGCCATAAAATGGCACACAAGACCAATATATAGTCTGACCATAGTCATTCTTAGCCTTAAACAGTAACAGCTTTGCTTTCTCTTTGTCTCTCCAAGGCTTAGCTGAATGTTCCTTTTCTGTGCTCCTAAAAGTCCTAATACACTTCTACTCTTACCACATCTTGGCCCTATATTCTTATTATCTTTGTATGATACCCACATTTAAGTGAGAATATCATGCAGCAAAGAGCTGAATTTTTTCATATTGAAGTATCAGGATACAATATAATCTAGGTTATTAAGCTGACTCACTGAGAATGAGTACAGAGGAAACCCTAACATCTCCATCTGACTAATTTTTAGCCAAAAGACTGCAATTAAATAATGCCTTCCTTGAAGAAAGAGAACTACTCTTTTATCTCTGTGTCCCTCTCACATTATGCCAGGTACATCAAAGAGTTCAGACAAATTGCAGGCCTGTTTTTGGACAGATGGTACTATACCCAACATGAGAATAAATTCTGCTTATGAAGGCAAATCTCCTGCCCCTCTTTTTTATTTTTTTATTGTAAAGACACTGTACAGAGGGATGAGTGTTACATAAGGTAAGGAGTGCATCTCCTATTCAGCATTGTTACCCCCTCTTTGTTTTTCCCCTGCTATCCTCACCCCTCTTTCTACTGAATAGGCCACTCAGGAAACCAAATTAAAGGTCCACAGGTTGCCTTGCAATTCTGCTATCCTAGGGTGGGGAGAAAATGAGTGACCTGTTTTACTAGATACATCATTCAAGCCACTGGAATCTCCAGAAATAATCTAGTTCTGACTTCCTGGGTGGTCTTTTTTAAGTCTTTGTTTATATAGGCTAATCTGAAATGAAGGCTTTTATAAACATCTGTTTGTATTTTAACTCGTCCCCAAAGTGGCTAAAAATGCCATAGTGTCAAAATGAGGTTCTCTTGATGTTAAAAAGTATAAGATTTTGCTGCTAAAATTTTGGATTTTGATTTGTAATAGGAAATGTGCATTTTTCTTTTAAAAAAACGTACATTTTTATCCTATAACAGATACCATGCTGGGGGCTGGGAAGGTGGCTCAGTGGTAGAGCGCTTGCCTTGCATGCATGAGGCCCTGGGTTTGATTCCTCAGCACTACATAAGCAAAAAAGAAAAAAGCCAGAAGTGGAGCTGTGGCTCAAGTGGTAGAGCACTAGCCTTGAGATGAAGAGCTCAGAGACAGTGCCCAGGCCCAGAGTTCAGGCCCCATGACCGGACCCCCCCCAAAAAAAAAACAAAAACAGATACCATGCTGGTCCATTTACATTATTTAGTGCATATAACTACACTGTTGAAGGAACTTTAGTATTATTTTCATGTTTACAAAGGAGACTTTAAACTTAGGACAACAGCTATTAAGTGGTAGAACAAAGATATAAACTCATATGGCCATACAACAAGAACTTTAACCTATTTATAATACTAAATTGTGCATAGCCACCTTAAGTAACAAGTTTTTACTTGAGACTTATTGATGTGTTTGTGTGGCTGCAAATGGGCATTCATGTGAACATGATGAAAGTAGTCACACCTTTAAAAAATCAATATGGATTTAGGTGTTAATAGCTTATGCCTGTAATCCTAGCTACTCAGAAGGCTGAGATCTTAGGATAGTGGTTCAAAGACAGCTCAGGCAGAAAAATTTGTGAGGCCCTTATCTACAATTAATCACCAGAAAACCAGATGTGGCACTATGGTTCAAAGTGGTAGAGATCTAACCTTGAGCAAAAAATCTCAGGGAATTTTCATAATAAAAATAATTCTCAGAGACAGTGCTCAAATCCCATCACCAAAAAAAAAAAAGTCAATATGGACCAATTGTTAAGTTATCTCATTTATCCTCCTTTTCACCCTATAGTGTAAGCATTACTATTATCTCTGATTTTCAGATGAGGAAATTGGTATTTAGAATGCCATTTTACAAATAAGTAATTTGGGGCAGCTAATTAGAATATGAATGTCTAGTGGCCTACATTTGTAAGTTCAAAGACTGGTACATTTATCAGTTAGCTTTGCTCTAATCTACTATCACATTACCAGTGTGAATGGTGTTTAAAACATAAAGTAATATTTAGCATCAAGTTACTCCACACTACCCTTACATACCATCACCTGCACGATGTAGGGAAAATAACTCATAATACATGCCTTGCTAAAAAATATTTACTATCACAGATTTTTTTTTATTTTTTCTACTAATTATTATTATACTGCACTGCATATAGTTTACTTCCTGTATTTAGTCCCAGATAACATACAAGGTATTTATGATTTCACCAAATATTAACACTGCTAATGAACTAGGCCCTGAGAGGAGACTGGAGCTAGGACAGCTTCTTTACAGGTTTTGTTTTTGTTTTAGGGATTATAGAAAAAAACAAAAACCTTGGCTCCAACCAGCCCAGTTCTTGGAATGAAAAGAATGCCTCTAGGTCCCCCTCCCCTTAACCTACCTTCATTGTTTTGTTAAAGACTGACCATTAAACAGGTAGCCAGTAATCCAGCTCGTGCTGACATGCTGGCTGGCATGCTGGCTCATCCCGAGTTTACTATAAACTCTACCTTTTTCACATACTTATGTTAAACTCCACTAAACTCCTTTGTGTATGTTTACCTTAAGCTCCGCTTTACCATTGAATTCACAAGTCATTTAAACCAAAAGTGATAGGCTGGTTTAAACAGCCATTATGTGACAAGTGTAACCTCACTGGCCACCTGCATGTGGTCTGGTATGACTGTGCAATCTTTTGGGTGTGTGAAAATCTCATTGGCCACCTACGTGACCAGGCTTCACCTTCTGATTTTTGCCTTTAAAAACCTAAGCACGTGGGCTGCTCGGGGTCGCAGTATCAGCTCCCGAGCCTGTGCTGTGGCCCTGGCCGGTCAGTGTAGGAACCTTCTCAATAAAGTTGCTTCTTTAATATCAACTTTGTTGCGGTGGTCTCTGTCACTCCGACTAGGTGTCACGACGACTAGGTGGGCTTGCCTGCCTGAGTAGGGGTCTTCCTACTACACTACAAGAACTATAGAAAAACAACCATTCATATTTATACCTTTTCCTGATCATTTTAGGACTGAATTTATTGTAATATATTTAATATCAGGAGTGATTTTTTTTGAGACTTCAAAGAGATAAGTTGGTAATTACTAGCCACTTTTACTCACCTCTACTCTGCGACTGGCAGTTATGGTGTAAATGTATTATATTAGACAATAAAATTATAAAGGTACTTCTGTCAGTTCTGAATTTGAAATTGAAAATTGTGTTTAAACTCTTTCCTAATTGCTCATGTTTAAAACAACTGTTGACTGGCTTCTACCTTAAGGGACAGTTTATGTTTTAAAACAACAACACTGGCAGCTGCTGAAGTGTCTATAATATTAACTATACAGATTGTCTTTGTCCATACGACTGGTTAAACAATTAAAATCAGGTTACCATGGGGACCACTACTAAGGGGAAGCACCTGTTTCTAAGCTCTTGCATTGTAAGCTGTAGATTGAGTCTTCTCCTCAAAATTGTAGTCGATGTTGTATTTGTATGATTTGGGCCTTCAGGAGCAAGAGGCAACATGCAATAGGAACGACTGTCATTTCCACCTTAATGCTGTAGACAGTTAGTTAGCTTACTGCCCCCTCAACATCCCCTAGCACAGAGTACTTGCAGCTACTTAAGCTACTGACTTTGACTACTAAAACTTTCATCATCAGCAAAAATACAGGCAACCAAAACCCAAGAGACAGTCACACATGTTAAAAACAAAAAGAATAGATATATGGCCTGTGAGTGATTCTCATACAAAAGTAGATGACAAATAAATATATTCTAGGTCAGCATATCAGCCACAAAGCTCATGCAGATCACAAAAAAAAAAACTGTCACAGAAAATGACAGAGAATTGTCCATCATACGCTCAAAGATAAAGAAATCGCTGATGCTGAGGATTTTTAGTCACAGTGATTTGTGCCACACATGGAGTAGAAAGACACAGAAATGACTAGAGGTAGTAATGAATTAACAGTGTAGCCCCAGAGCCATTTAACAACTAGTTTATTCTGCACCTACCCAGTTGGTTGTTCTAGATCTCACACTGCCAAGCAGTCTTGGCTCAGGTCTTTGTAATCTGCCTTAGTCAGCTTTTCTACTGTCTCTTCTGCATAGTCCTGTGTAGGCTTCAACAACAGAGCCTCACCAGATGACTTCAAAATGCCTTTTTTTTTCTGCTGACTTTCAAAAGAAGAACTGCTATCTTCTACACACAAAACATCTTTTTGAAATACAATTAGAAAGAAAACCACCTGTTTATAGAAGTAACTACTACTTTATCTTTGTCCTTATAACTATGATTCTGACAGCACATTCCCTTTCATTATATTAAATAGTTCTTTTTCTTTTTCTTAGGGAAAATGGTTTTAAATGTTTAGGCTTTCTGATCCTCCATTTATATATTCATTGCTTTCAATGATGGCTACTCCCAATAGCAAGACTAATCAGTGAACGGTTACTAACACAGAAACTAAAATCTCTTTTGCTACTAATAAAAAATTAGCAGCCATTCTCTGGTTTGTTCCTGTTGAAATCCACCAACCTTTTTTTGTTTTGGTCCTGGGTTGGTTTTGAACTCAGGGCCTGGGCGCTGTCCCTGAACTTTTTTGCTCAAGGCTAGTGCTTCACTCTTTGAGCCAAATCTCCACTTCCACCTTTGTAGATGATTAATTGGAGATAAGGAGTCTCAAAACTTTCCCTGCCTGGGCTCACTTCATTCTTGGATCTTGGCCTCCTGAGTAGGTAGATTACTAACATGAGCCACAAACACCTGGCTTCTACTGATCATTTAAGGCTGACACCCAACTCCAGCACTCAATGGATATGATTGTACATCACCTTGACAATGAATTTTTTTAAAAAAGTTACATAAGGTAGTGAGGACATTTCTTGTCAAACTTGTTTACCTCCTCCCTCATTTTCTCCCTCTTTCCTTCTCCCTCCTCCGCAAGTTGTACAGATCATTTCCAACATAGTGTCTTGTGAATATCCTGCTTCGTTGGTTCCCCCTTTGTCCTTTGTCTCACCATTTTTTTGTTTCCCTTCTCTTCTTAATTCAGATAAACAAATATACAATACCCAGGATACCAAAATCAAATAAAGTGACAGCCGGGAGGAAACACAAAAGAAAAAATAAATCACATAGTACATTAAAAACAACAACAAAGAAAAACCTCTTGTTTCCATGTCTTAGAGTTCATTTTGCTTAGCATCATCCTATATGCACCTGTACATAGCTATTGAGCTATTCTGCTCATCTACTAAGATTGTCCTAGATGTATACTAATTATTACAAATAAGAGAAACAATGGACCTATGTTTCTTTGAGTCTGGCTTACTTCACTTAATATGAATTTTTCCAAGTTCTTCCATTCCTTACAAAAGGAGAAGTGTCATTCTTTCTGATGGAAGCATAGATTGTTCTTTACTCTGAAACTCCATTGTGCTTAAAATGTGGTAGATGCTACAGATTTCTTTGCTATAGTTTTTGGTACATTCACCTTCTCAACCTAATAATGTATAAGGTGCCTGTTCTGGTACCTTGCAGATAGATGCTGGAGTAACAATTTGTAGGTAGATAGATGGACAAAAGGAAGTATTGCCTTATACTAATGTCAAAATATATTCCCTCCATAAGTAGCATAACAGAAGGTGAATTCAAAGATCAGTTCCTGAGGCATTGCTAATGATTAGATGATTACTTTATCATCAGATAGTATCATGTAAGAAACTGTTACCTATAAGTCACTATAATAAATATCTTGTGAAGTTCCTTATACTTTATGTAGTTTCTGCTGACTTGCTCTTCAATGTAAATTTCATTTGTATAATTTCCATGAGAGCCTTTTCTACTGTTGTCTAACATTCTTCATATATTTATGGTGTCAATATTTGCCATATTTTCCATATCTGCAGGCATCGTCATTGGACTTTCAACTTCATAGACGATTTGTCCAGTAAAGAAGCAAACAGATTGTGTGGCTAATGGACAAAACCAAGGACATTTAAAAAAACTATCCACTAGATTTGACATTTGAATCCAATCAAGAATAAGGTCCATGTCAGTTGCAATACTAAACAATATAGTGATTTTATTATTTTCTGCACCATATTTTCTAAATAATTTGAAATGTTCAAGTTATCAATTATATAAATGTTAGTCATTTAAAATCCCAAAAAGTTAGTTGATAGATAAAAGTAAGCAGTGTACAGTTTCTGCATTGGTAGCTTAATATGGATTAAGTTTTTAATGCCTTGAAGTAATATTATTATACTATGTGATTTTACTTTTATCGAGTATTTCAATCTTCCTAAGTTACTATAATTGAGTTTATTTGATAATGCACCTTTATATTAGTACGAGACTTGATAGTTTGCAAAATATGAGGTTCATAATAGAGATAGAGAGCAGAGTTACTACCTGGAAGGAAGGATAGGAAGAAAGTGAAATATAGAAAAGTGATTTAATCGCACTACTGCAGTTTTGTAAAATATAATTTGTTTTTCCCCTAGCACAGCAGAGTTTCATGCTGATAACAAGCTACTGAATTAATAAATCCATTGCAACTATTGAGACTTTTCCTTTAATAACATAACGAATGCTAAGCATTAAGAAAAGGAAAGGCATTCTTGTGCAGATGCTACCTCCAGCAGATCTATGTCCCTAAGCAGAGGAAAAATATCAACATCATACCTTCAGCAATATCAATGTGAAGATAATTTGTACACCTCAATTAGAACACACAAAAGCATGCTGATTCCTGGAATAAATTTGCTTATTTTCCAATTGGAAAGTCATTTAGGAATCTATTTTGTTGTCATTATATGTGCTTAACTCCAATTACAGTTAATGGTAGTTGTGTATCTATAGTCACAATAGCCTCTGAACTATTTTAACATTATTGCTTTCCATTACCATCATCATTAAAATAACTTTCCTCTCTTCTGCCAACCTGAACTACCACAGTAATCTCGCTGTTTTTGTTTTGTTTTGTTTTTGCATGGATTTATTTGCATGTAATGAAGGATATAGATTATACAACATGGCCAGTTCCTAGACTTAAAAACATTACAATGACATTGAGATCAGAATAGGGCTTGGACTACTTAATTGTTATATGGAAGTAATTGATTAGCTCTTATCCACAGCACCCTGTATATACAATTCCACTGGAATAAAACAGTTCAATCTAGTTAATACCTATGGTTCCTACAAGGTAGCTTATTCTAAAACATGAAAAATAAGGGTTTACAAACCAACAGATTCTATCACCTGCCCAGAAAATTATATACTTATTTCTAGTTATTTAGTTTTGACAAGGCAAAAAACAATGAGAATAAATGTATTATGAAGTATCTAGATAAAATCAGTTATTTTTTTGGTTAGTGTTGGACTCTGTTGTATTGCAGCAAGAAAAGTAGCCTGCTATCACCAAAACAAGTGAGAAGACAAGGGAAGAGGCCTTGTTAGGTTACCAAGAAAATGAGGATGATGAGAATTCTAAAAACATCACTGCCATGGCTCTGGTGCATCTTAGTGTTAAACAACTTGACTAAAACATGTGAAGATTTGAATACCTTCTCCACCACCGAATTAAAATAGCAAAACAAAATTGTTAGGTTTTTAAAAAGAGGTAACCGAGTAAGAACTGCACCACGCACGCACGTGGTATTCAGGTAAGGGGTAGGTTTATTCAGTAGACCTGCTGGGACCAGGCAAGGTTGGCACTCCACGTGGCTGAGAAAGAGAGAGAGCAAGAAAAGAACAGAGAGAGAGAGCTAGAATAGAACAGAGAGAGCAAGAAAAGAGCAGCAAGAGCAAGAGAGCGTCTGGGCCTGGGCTAGGCCTTATGTAGGGTATGGGTGGGGAAAGGTGTGGCCACATCAAATTCGGATGCGACCTCAGCGGATGCAGATGTGACCTCTTCCAGGTGTCCCAGTTGCCTAGGTAATGCAGGTAATGGGTGGAGACTTTGCTGCGAGGAGGGTGGAGTCTGCTAGCCATCCAGGAGCGGCCCTTACATTCCAGCCTTTTAATAATCATGAAATAGGGCGAGGATTCTCTCTGGCTACTTCCTGCTGACAAGGGGCGTCGACAATAGGGGTAAAAGGCTGGAATTTGGTCTCCTCCCAGAGAAGGCAGTGAGCAGCAGCTGTCCCTTGGTAGCGTGAGTCCTTAGGTGAAGTCTGGAGAAATCTCATGAGCATTGAGG
>NW_012267394.1:835592-855858 GCF_000151885.1 Dipodomys ordii | reverse complement strand
GTCTGGGCCTGGGCTAGGCCTTATGTAGGGTATGGGTGGGGAAAGGTGTGGCCACATCAAACTCGGATGTGACCTCAGCGGATGCAGATGTGACCTCTTCCAGGTGTCCCAGTTGCCTAGGTAATGCAGGTAATGGGTGGAGACTTTGCTGCGAGGAGGGTGGAGTCTGCTAGCCATCCAGGAGTGGTGCTGTAGCTCAAGTGGTAGAGCACTGGCCTTGAGCTGAAGAGCTGAGGGGCAGTGCTCAGGCCCAGAGTTCAAGCCCCACGACCGACAAAAAAAAAAAAGGATGCAGATGTGACCTCTTCCAGGTGTCCCAGTTGCCTAGGTAACGCAGGTAATGGGTGGAGACTTTGCTGCGAGGAGGGTGGAGTCTGCTAGCCATCCAGGAGCGGACCTTACAAAAATGAAATAAAACAAAACCCCAACTTACCAGAAAACTTAGTATCTCTTAGCTCATTGTAACTCAACACATAGAACTCCATCTTTAAAAAAAAAAAAAAAACAGGACAAGCCTGGGATTCACTGAGTTTGTTTTCCAAGCTGTATCTTGGGTTGTTTTGTAATTATAATAGTGCTTAAATGTGCCCTAAAAGTATTTGTGTATGCTGCTGGGATGGAACCCTCCTTAGCAAATATGCAAAATAGAGACTTTTGTGTATACTTTGTTATTAAGAGATTAATAGCACACTGCCAGATTGCATACTTAGGTTTTAAATCTGCCTCATGATATGTTGTGGTTAGGCAATAACGGGGCTGCGCTTGTTCTCCTGTTATTTGAGAATATTTTCAGTAAGGAGGAAATTAAGATATAGATTGGGTATGGATCTCAAACTTACTGATATTCAAGTATTTCATGGCACATATGTTCTGTACATAGTTGCTAAATAAATGATTACACACATGAATTCTAGAGCAATATAGTAATGATTTTAATCCATTCACTGCAAAGCTCAGAAAGGTTTTGAGATGAATGCCAAATGAAATTTTGCTTAAAAAGCAAAAGCTCCTGTCTGTAATCCTAGCTACTCAGGAGGTTGAGATCTGAGGATTGTGGCTCTAAGCCAGCCTGGGCAAGAAAGTTCATGACACTCTTGTCTTCAATTCACTACAAAAAAAGACCTTGGAAATGGAGTTGTGGCTTAAGTGGTAATCCATTAGCCTAGAGCTAAAGTGTCATGAGTGCCCGGACCCTGAGTTCAAGCCACAGAAGAAGCAAATGAAAAAAAGGGAGAGGGAGAGAGAGAGATTTGGAGTGTGAGGGGAGGAAGAGGAAGAGAGAGGGAGGGAGCGAGAGGGGAGGGAAAGAGAAAGGAATGAAGGAAGGAAGGCAGGCAGGCAGGCAGGCAAGCAGGCATGAGTTCAAGCCACAGAAGAAGCAAATGAAAAAAAGGGAGAGGGAGAGAGAGAGATTTGGAGTATGAGGGGAGGAAGAGGAAGAGAGAGGGAGGGAGCGAGAGGGGAGGGAAAGAGAAAGGAATGAAGGAAGGAAGGAAGGCAGGCAGGCAGGCAAGCAGGCAGGCAGGAAGACAGGAAGGAAGGCAGGAAGGCAGGAAGGAAGGAAAAAGAAGGAAGAAAGAGAAAGAAAGGAAATAAAGAAATGAAGGGCACGAAGTTTATAACTCTTATGACAGTAGGACGAGGCTTGATTTTACTGGTTACCCTGAAAAATCATGTTAAAGCTGAGTCATGTACTTTTATTCCCTTTGGGTGAAAAATTGAATGTCGATTTCATTTTGACCACCTTTACTCCATAGCATACACATTTTGATGTAACTATATCATTCATTTTAACTTCATTCATTGACCAAGTCCATTCATAATATCAGAATTTGTTTGCCTTCATGTTGGGCATATTTCAAAAACAAGCCACTGATGACCAAGGGCTCTATATTCACTTTTGCTTACAATGAGCTATGATAGATTTGAATGCTATGTTTTGGAATTGGCATCCCAAACATATTACTGCATGAATCTTCATGTTTCTGAACCATATAGATGTATTGATTGGTCTTATGAATTCTTAGTCCATGAGGATGTATTAGACCTGGAATTTTTTATTTACTATGATGTGCTAGTCCATTAATTGGGAGAAAGGAAACAGAGAAAGAAAATAATGTCATTTTTCCTTCTTGTAGAGAAAGTTTCCTATATAGCTCCTTTCATAATGTCATAAATAAATCTACACACATAGAAAACTCCTCTTCCCACCAGTACACATTTTTCTCATTTTCATTTCCAAAATCCCAACAGGAAAGTTAGAAAGGGATGCCAATACTTATTAACAAAGCCCTACACATCATAGATATATGAGACATTCAACTGTTATTTCTGTTGTTAATTTTTGTAGAAAGTTTTGGCTATACTAGGGTTTGAACCCAGGATCTTGCAATTGCTGAGCATTCCCTGTACCACTTGAACCATACCCATGGACCTTTTTGCTTTCACTCTTTTTCAAATAGGGTCTCTTCTCTCCTTACCCCATGTTCACCCCAGTCAGGCCTAGACCATGATTTTTCTAATTACTTTCTACATAGCTAGGGTGACATGCACAGGCCAATATGCCCAGTTTTTTATTGGTTGAGATGAGGTCTTGTATTCCCTGGCTGGTTTTGAAATATAATCTTACCAATCGCCACCTCTTAAGTAACTAGTATTACAGCCATTAACCACCATACCCAGCAAATACATGAATTTTAAATTAGTGATGGCTTGGGATAAAACCATTAGTGTTTTGCCCGCTAAGTCACAGCAGAATCAGTAGTGTTGGGAGACTAATAAAAGTGAATTTGGCTGAGAGTTGATCTTGTAGAATCTCAAGAATCTCAACTATCAAATCATATCACATAAGTGCCTAACACCTCTACCTATATACAATTAAAGAAAGGAAACATTCTCACAATCACTTGAATTACTCTGTTACCACCGATGGCAATAATATCTATTACTTGTTCTTTTCACATAAATGAATGCCAACCTATGAGGACTATTAGTCTTTAATATCACAAACAGAGAATGTTGTATTTCAAAATACTCATTAGGTGATTTTTCAATTTGTAATTCAAAGAAGATATTATTCTCAGCATGAAAAAATGTTATCATGTCGATATAATTTGTGGATGGGATGGGGAAAAACAAGTCGTTTAAGGATACAGGTGGACCCATTGCAACTATGAGAAGTACAAGTTGTCATGTCGAAAACAAACTTTACAACTTTGGTGCGGGGCGGGGGGGGGGGCTGGGGGGGGGGGCAGGGGGAAGCTGGGAAGGGATGTGAAGGGTAAACAAAGGAGGAGGCTACAATGCTTGATAAGAAATGTGCTCATTATCTTGCCCATGTAATTGTAACCCCTCTGTACAGTATGTTCACAAAAAATAAAAATTAAAAGAAAAAAAAAGAAAAATGTTATCATATAGAGGTCCCCTATGACACAGCAATCCTACTTTTGGGCTTTTACCCAAATGATCACAAACAAGGCCACACTAAAGCTACCAGCACGACTGTGTTTATTTCAGCATTATTCACCATAGCTAAGATATGGAACCAAGCCAGATGCCCCTCAGTAGATGAATGGATTAAGAAAATGTCGTATATATACACAATGGAATTCTATGCCTCCATCAGAAAGGATGACATTACCCCATTTGTTAGGAAATGGAAAGACTTGGAAAAAATTATATTAAGTGAAGTAAGCCAGGCCCAAAGAAACTTAGGTCCCATGGTTTCACTTATTTGCAATAACTAGTATGTCTGAGTCAAGCAGAAAAGGTCAATTAAGTTGATGTTAGGGAAATGAACCCTAAGATATGTATTCAAATGTTTTTTTTTTCTTTCAGGTGATTGTTTCTAACACATTTATAAGATGATTTCTTTGTTGCTTTGTATGTCCCTCCCCCATGGTATAACCCCTGCTTTCACTGTATTTGATGTTGGTATAATTTGTGGAGGGGAAGGGAAAAAACAAATCGTTTAAATAGGGATACAGGTGGATCCATTGCAACAATGAGATATACAAGTCGTTTTGTGGAAAAACGAACTTTACAACTTTGGTGGGGGGGGAGGATTGGGTAGAGGGGCAGGGGGGAGGATGGGAAGGGATGGGAATGGGAAACAAAGGAGGAGGCTAAAATGCTTGATAAGAAATGTACTCATTATCTTGCCCATGTAGTTGTAACCCCTCTGTACAGTAATTTCACAATAAAAAATAAAAACTAAAAAAAGAAAAAATGTTATCAGTAGATTGCTAGCCATTAACATATAAAGACAGATGGAAAAATGTTGTATATATATATATACATATACACACATACATATATATAAGTATGTATGTATATATAGATTTATATGTGTACATATAGATATATATGCCTCATGATAACCTCTGAATTCCACTTATAGCTTGATCCATACATGTCTAGAATATAAATATATGCATTTTATAAATAAATTTGCTTTAACATATGTACAGAGAATTGAAAATAAGTCAAAAGACTGAGATAAGTAATTGTTGCCATTGTTTCTAAAAGTATTTATTTTCATAAACAAGGTTGTGGGTTGACATTTTGAAAATGTAAGTGGTGACCTTTACAGAAATTCTTCTTCACATAATTATTATCTCAGAGACTTATTAGGCACATAAAAGGGAGATAAGTTGTAAGATGGTGTCAATGGTCATCTAAATGTTATATAGGAAGGCAGAAGCATTCTTGGAGAGAAGGCATGAATGACTGTTGACTTAGCATGTAGGACACATTGTGGCCAAAACACAAACCTAGGAGAATCCTGTGGGACTTTGGAGATCCTTCCCATGACAGGTAACTTTTAAAAGTTGCATGCTTAAATGCTAGCAATGTAACAGGAGCCATTTTACTATAAGTCATTTGTAAATGTTTTCTAAGAAGTCCCAAATCAATCTGTATGCAAACTAGGAACATCTAAGTAATAATCCTTTTATCGAAGAATGCTATCTCCACATTTTTAGCTGAATTGTGATCCATATCACAGACTGAATAATAGACTTCTTAATGATATCTTCAAAAGGATACCCTAATAATCCATCACTCTGATATATCTTCAAGTACAGAAAATACCTTCTTGCTTTCTTACCTCCTGTTATATTTATTGCATTTCAAAGCTCTTGGTAGACTTTAAAGAATTTTATTGTAAAGATGATGTGCAGAGGGGTTATAGATACATAGGTAAGGTCATGAGTACATTGCTTTTTGAACAGTGTTATCCCCTCCTTAATGAGGCCAAGGTCAGGGGAAGCAGTTTGTTTGCACTGTGTATTGACCACAGGCTAACCAGAATCAGTCAAGAGATGCTAACAAAAGATGAGAAAGGCACCTCAGAACTTCTCAAGCCATCTTCCCCCTGTGACAGGCAAGATGTATTTCTTGGGCATCATCACCTTAGAAAAAAGATTAAAAAGGCCCAAACATATAGCCACTGCACAAAGCAGGCCTGACAGGCATTAACCTTGCAGTATGATCCCCTATCTTACCATTGATTTGCTGTATAACCTTCATCACTAAAGCAGAGATAATAGGATGGAATAAAATGGGCTTACCTCCCGGGGATGTTATGTGAATTAGCAAATTAACAAGTGTAAAGTGTTAGCATTTATGTAAATGCTGCTGGTGGTTATTATTTCTAGGGACCTTCTCTCATTTGAGATAGAGAATCTAAGTATATAATGGTTTTGTCAGAAAGGGATTTTTCACCCACATCAACTGCATTTAAGCTGAGCATAAAACAGAGGTGATAATAATATAGTAGTTATCATCACAATGCAGAGCTGTAAACCTTTTTCCTATTAAAGCAAAAACTATTTTCAGCAACTTTCAATGCTTTTAAACTTTGCTTTCCAAGCTTTGTGCCAACAGTTATCTCTGCAGTGATTATTCTTCCTGTGATGGGTGGGGCCTATTCTAGGTTCCATTTATTATTCATTCCCATAATGACTATATGATGTATTGAATTTGTTTAATTCATACAATCAGGCAAATTCAGTAGCTGCTTTGATTGCCATATTATACAATCATTGTAAAAAAAACAAACAACTCTTTTCTGATCTGCCCAAACTGGTGTCCTCTAAAGGTAACCAACATAAAACTGAAAACTCACAGGGAATTGAAGTGCTTTCTAACAAAAGGCAATGAACATAGATCCTTTCAATTTAACATCTTTACCAAGGAATTTTGTTGTTGCCTGATATTTCCAAGGGGACTGTACTTGAGAGAATTCTTCTATTTATTTTATCACTCTGACTTTGCTTACCAAGAAAAGTCATTTATTGCTGATTGCAGAACTCTTGAACTCAGCCAGACAGCTGCAGTGTGAACTCCTCAGATCTGGGCTCCTTGTTGCTTATTTACACATTCATTTAAGTGATTTTTCAGGAATGTTTGAAAACCTCCTTTCACTTGACATCCTGAAATAGCCAAGATCTGAAGCTCACTACGTTTTTTGGTTCTTTTCCTTTTTGTCTTACAGATAACAGACGAGTACCTTTGGAAAGGTCACGCTCTCGCCACAATGGAGGAGCCTTGTCATCTAAGTGATTGCTGATACCAAAGAATATGAAATTATTTAAGTAAACAAAATCAGATAATTTGAGAAGAACAAAACATGCACTCAAGGGTTGGAGTCAACTAAATGCATTTCTGTAAAGTTAAGCCAAGCTGGATAAAGTAGTGTGTGTTTGTAAACAGTACTCCTCCCACAATTATACTAATTTGAGCACAACTGTCATGGTTATAACATTTACACTTAAGGGTAATGCTATATATTAGTTGTCATTGTGTAACCTGGCTCTGAAGAGGAAAGTATTAGAAATTGAAGAGTTCTAAGGCTTTCAAAAACATTCAATCTGTCAAAAAATTTAAATCTGATATGGCTGGGTCACGCCGGCTCTACTCCCCCAAAACAACAAGAAGAGTAAGAAGCAAGAGAACAAAAGAAATAGAATTATTTAGCATCTGCTTCTACCATTTATTATGTATCTAAAAGGAAAAGGTCTAGAAAGATATTCATGTTAATGTTTTGAAAAGGGGCTCATATTGCCCACCATTTGGGGATTTCAACAAACATACTGTTCTACCCAAGCCAAATTATTTAGAATCTTGTCACAAGTGAAAACTGATGGATTCATTTACTTTGGCTGAAAGTAAACTTATCATTAGTCTAGTTTTCCAGCATGATATTGCAGGCACTTGTCATTGCTAAAAATAAACCAAAGTTTAAAGAATTAGTTAGGGAAAATGATTTAAACCTTAAAGAAGTATTTTCTAATTATGCATAGATATCTAGTTTATACTAATACTTTATATTGCTATTTTAAGAGGAAAAACCTACATTTTAATGTTTATGCTAGAGATGAACCTGAAAATTCTAATACCTTTATTTAGATTTTAAAGAAAAACACTGAGTCCTATTTTGTGGTGTTTTTTTTCCTCCCTATTCTTTCTCCCTTGACCCACTTGAAGGGAGTGGAGAGAGTTCTAAAAGACTTGAGAGGAAACAGATTTCTTATGAAGGAGGCAATAAAAGGTGAATTGTTTTTCTCCCTTTTTACTCCCCTTGCCTACTTGAGTGATCTGAAGAAGAAATTCTATGTATGTATGTATATATGTTTGCATATATTTATATCTCTCTATATATCTTTGCAGTGATTCCATATCTCAGTAACAAGTGAATTTCTCAGTCATCATCATATTTACTTACTTTCTATTAACAAATTTAACAATGTTGCTATAATAATTCTCAGAAGGAAAACAAGCTCAACATTTTTTTAGTTGAGAGAGTGAAAGTTTTACTTAACATGTCTGTAAGTTGAAAATACATGTTGAAATAATTGCTATATGTTCTCTAGAGTATAATTTTAAGACTAATTCATGCAGAATATTGTGATTACTGTAAAAGATTTTTGTATCTATATTTCTTATATAGAAAATCCTGTTTTTACTTCTCTAAAGAGCATTATAGACATTTGTACCCAAGAACAATGGCTAGTTTAAAAAGTCACCATCTGAGATAATATAAACAAGTGACCACTAGTTCTGATTCTTAACTCTGGAGTTGTTACATTAGAGAAATCAAATAGTAACAATATCTGAAATTTTCCATTTTTCTTATCTAAAAGCATACATGCACATACTTGCATGAACACATGCACATAGACACACAAACATGTTTAAGGACGTATCAATTTTGTGCACTCTTTTTATTAACAACTAACACAAAGGTTAGGTTCCATTAATTTATGTAAATATCTATTGCATTTTGAATTCACAAAGTCTTTTATGAGGTCTTTGTGGTATTTCATATTTGAGGCTCTTAATAACTTTTCATGTTATAGAAAAACACCTCAAATTGGGGGTATTTGCCATGCGATATTATCAAGTTGGTCAAGGTAGAAATACTGATGTTTATATCACCTTTTCTGGATGTGAACTTGCCTTATTTTCTAGCTTGTGAAGAAGTAAGAATGGAGCACTATTATTGATAAATTATGCATTTGTATTTCAAGCAATTCCACATGCTTTTCACAAACATCAAAAGCCTTTCAGAGCCTAATTAAAATGTTTGCTCATTTGGTATAGATCTCTAATCACTTGCAGTTTTGTTTTACATTGAAAATTATCACCCATATTTAGCATAGGACTAAATCTTACTAAAATATTTTATTACTGCCACACATGACAGTATCATTTATGCAAATTATTTTACTCCCTCCAGAGGTATGACAGATGACTTTTTGTCTTGTCTAGTTTCAGGTGGCTATGAGCATTTCTTGGCTTATGGACACATTTCCCACTGTTTTTTTTTTTGGGGGGGGGTCCAGTAGCGGGGCCTGAACTCTGGACCTGGGCGCTGTCCCTCAGCTCTTCAGCTCAAGGCTAGCACTCTACCACTTGAGCAACAACGCCACTTCTGGCTTTTCTTTCTCTTTGCTTATGTGGTGCTGGGGAATCAAACCCAGGGCCTCATGCATGCAAGGCAAGCGCTCTACCACTGAGCCATCTTCCCAGTCCCTCCCTCTGTTTTTATGTTACTTTCTACTCCTTATTCCTAATCTTCTGCCTTTCTCTAAATATGTCTATGGTGATATAGAGTTATACATAACACCATCTAGATTATTTTAGAATAATGTTGCCATCTCAAGATCTCTAATATAATTTTCTGTAAGACATGTTTTCCAAATACAGTAACATACAAAAGCTGTTTTTGGAAGCCACATTCAGCTCACTATAATCTGCCCTCTGGCCTCCCCAAATCTTGGTCTGACCCATGTGTAAGATACATTCATCCTATTCCAATATTCTCATCTCAACCCATTATAACCCCAACTTTATGTCTGAAATCTCATCTAAGTATCATTAGTTCCAAAGTTCCAAATTTCATTATCTAGATTATCTAAATCAAGTATAAGTAAAACTGTGTATCATTATTCTTGGGACAATATACATCTCCACTTACAAACTAACCACTAAAACAAGGAAAAGGAAATTTTTCTTCCAAAATAGCAAGAGTGGGCTCAGCATGGGAATTTTTCATCCATATTTCATAAAGGAGATAATAAAAAAAAGAAAGGAGTCAGCTGACATAATCAGTTAAAAAAAAGTAGTCAAACAAATTCTTCATGGGCTTCAAGGCCGGGCCAGAGTTCTGTATCTCTTGACTCTTAACATTTGGATCTCCAGATCTTTCCTCTTAGACAGTGGACTGGGCCTTAGTCTCTGTACTCCTGACTCACACCTGCATCTCTGCTCAGAGATGCCTGGGCCTCTACTTTGCACCCTTACCACTGCCCTTTTGATGATTGTTTAACTTGGAGAGTAACTTATGGTTGCCTCGCACTAGATGAAGTCTATTTTCAGCTTGAAGAATTTTAGTAAACTAATAGCTTGGTCTTTCTATTTTATTTTTTCTGGTCCTGGGGCTTGAACTCAGGACCCAGGCACTGACCCTGAGCCTCTTTGTGCTCAAGGCTAGTGCTCTACCACTTGAGCCATAGTGCCGCTATTTTGATCTTCTTGTCCGATCTCATTTTTAGGCCAAATTAGGAATATTTCTGCTGATAAAACAGTCTCAAAAAACTAGTGGGTTTTTGAGTCACATGTTTTGATTCACCATGTAATTCACATCTTTAGAAAAGAGGGGCCTCACAGACCTTTTCTGGATAATCTCATCTCTGTCCTTGGTTTCTGTTGAGATCATTGAGAGAATCCATGAATCTCTCTCTGCCTAATCTCTTCAGCACTAACCAAAGATGGTCCACCTTGGCCTTATCTCCACAACATACTTTTCTAACAATGAATCTCCTAATTTTACTAATAGGGTCTAAAATTCCCAAATCATTTCCTTTGGCTTGTGAATTTTCTTGCTTCCTTGTCTTCACATCATTCACCCCTGTGTGTTTTTAATCTACCTCTACTTCTTGCTTAGGACAAGTATGAGGGCATGTAGGACTCACCCAGATTACCTATGCTAATCTCCCCATTTTATATTTTCAAAGACTTTTTTGTCCATATAGATAATTTTACAGATTCTGTGTAAAGATTTTTTAGGGATTACCATTGAATCACTACAATAGTCATTGCACATAAATATATATGTTTGAAAATATGCCCTTGGTGCTCATGCAAAATCTAAGATTGTCTCTAAAAGCTGTTATCTGCACACACTACTGTATGCTTTGTTGTTTAATAGGCCAAATAAAAAGTGTGTTTGAAATTTTGCTTAGTATTTTTGCCACTATGGCCAATTAGATTGAAAAAATCAGTCTTTACACTGTGTATCTCTTCTGCCCCTTTTATAGAGTCTTTTACCAAATATCTTCTATGATTCATATTGTAGGTACATAACTACCTCCAACACAGAAGATTCTTTACAAGCTTAATTTAGACATTGTGAATCCCTCAGCTGAAGAACAAGGTGAAAAAAAAACAGCATTGAATAGCTAGTGAGGGAGATTGTGACCATATCAAACAACCTTCACAAAGCATTTCAGTAGCAGTGAAACTGTAGATTTGTGCTCTCATTTTGCCTTGGAATAAACACTTGCCTCTAAGCAGAATCAAGAATCACTTGTAATCTTTATGTCATGCCTACTAATTCAATAAAATTTAGATATGCATTAAGTGTTGTGCTTCCTGTGATAATTATTCAGGATTAATGAAATGGCATGAACTAGGAAATGTTAACAAGATGTGCAAACTTTCTACAAGGAGCTTTGATTTAAAAGAAGTTTAAGATTGTTTTCATTAGAATTTGGTCTTTGAATAGGACATACTCAAAGATTCATATTGTATGAATCATGTGGTCTTCCTTTAGTATTCTTTCCCATTGCTTGCCAGAGGAGTAGAGAGCTGTATGTATAGCTAAAAAATATAGAAACGTCAGAAGGGTGATTTATCTGCCTCAGAGAAACTGTTTTTATGGAAAAAATTTATTTGAGTATAGCACTAAAACAAACAGGCTTCAAATGTTCAGAGGAGTAAATATCTGGAATAAGTAATGGAAAGTTGTAGGTTTACTATTCTCTGGAGAGCTTTCATCATCAGTGGGCCGACTTGATGATCAGCACTTTGACAGTGTAATAACTGGGTCTATAACTGATATGATCCCAAATCCGCCAAATTCATTATTTCCTTTGGAATAGTTTGTACCAGCAATCAAATACATTCATTTTTTTCTACCCCTTCTTCCCTCTGAGACTTAAATATGTGAAATCCTCAGTAGAAAGTGTAGAAACAGTATCTACAACTTGGAGAATTTAAGCTTAATTGCAGGAGTCCAAAGGCTGAATTTCTAGAAATTGATATATATGCAATGTATGTAGCATGCTATATGTTTGATTTATAATCAAAAGAAAGCTATATACAAAAGTGCTATTTACAGAAAATTTATATGTCTATAGTCACAATAGCCAAAAATGAAATATTATTACACTGAAAGGGGGATATAACTTGTAAATACATAGATTATGCAAATCAAAACTTTGTCCCTAATTATTGGAAATTAGCTGAGATAATATTTTCAGCTATATCTTGTCAAATTGAAGTTCAGCCAACATTTCTACCTCTAGATGCTCATGAGCAAAGTATAAGATTTATTAGACAAAAAAATCCTAAAAGCTGGGCACTGGTGGCTCACACATGTAATCCTAGCTGCTCAGGAGGCTGAGATCTGAGGATCACGGTTCAAAGCCTGCCCTGGCAGGAAAGACCATGAGACTCCTATCCCCAATAACCCACCAGAAAATTGGAAGTGGTGCTGTGGCTCAAGTGGTAGAGTGCTCGCCTTGAGCTGAAGAGCTGAGGGACAGCGCCCAGGCCCAGAGTTCAAGCCCCACGACTGACAAAGATAAATAAATAAAAAATATCCTAAATATCATAAAACCACAGCTTCTCTACTTTGCTAAAGCTTTCTCAGCCTTACTATCAATGTGGCTGTTCAAGTTACTGCATACCCACTCAAAGAAGCTGTTTGTTTTTTTTTTAATATGGTATGGATAATAACCACAGAAGTTACATAGAAACATGTTACTTTTCATCTTAGATGAGGTAGAAAGAAGGTATCAATGTAGATTCATTGAAGAGATGGCACTTGAAATTTAAAATGTAAGTACATTTGGATGTGTGATGATTTTATTCATATGGTCAATATTTACTTCACACATACTGTGTGCCATATTCAGTCCTAGACTCCGAAAATATAACACTTGAACAATTTAACTAGAGTGTAGGCTCCATGAAAAATTAGCATGATAGGGAAACGCTGAAAGGTTTTCTACAAATACAAACCTGAAATATTTCAGATACAAGTCCTTAGTGTTCTGTGTATGACAGATAAAGAAATAAGAGATCTTAGAAGGCCACCTTTGTTAGAAGCTATTTCAGTAGTACTTCTGGCAAATAAACCCATGCTGGGGTGGCAGTGGTGAGTCAGATCCAGGTGATATTTAAAGAACTAACAACTAATTGGTTGTTGAGGGCATGAGGAAATGAAGGAGTCAAATATGACACTGAGGTTTCAGACCTGATTAGCTATCTTCAATAGAAAACTTGAACAAAGAAGAATTTATCTTTTCAGTGGTACATTGGATAGGTACAGCCTCAGTTTGGATACTTGGTAGGATCTTACTGTGTGGTGTGGTGGTGGTGGTGGTGTGTGTGTGAATGTATGGTTGAATGGTTCATATAAGTCTTACATACAAGTAGCATCAAATCATAGAGACATAGAACAGACAAGATAACTCATTCAGTAATATGATAGTGATTATAACAATAAGATCAAGGGTAAGTTCTCTAGGTTTTTGCTTACTTTTCGTTTTTCTTTTCCCATTTTCTTCCCTTGCTTTTTGTTTTCCTTTTATTTCTTCTAGTACTAGGTATTAAACTCAGGACCCTGCACTTGCTAGGAAAACAACCACTTAAGTCATACCCATAGCTCTTTTTACTTTAATTTGTTACATAATAACTTTGCTTGGGCTGGCCTTGAACTTTGATCTAGGAATTTCTGCCTCTTGAGTAAACAGGAACCTGGGAAAGTTCCACTATATTCCACTTGTTTTTGAGATAAGGTCTCAGTGGGCTTTTGTTTGTTTTACCATATGGGCTTAAACCATGATTCTCCTGTTTCTACCAACAAAGTAGCTGCACAAATCACTATACTTACCCTCTTTTCATTTCTTTTCAATAATACAGAGAGAGAAAATGAGGTGAATTCAAAGAAGAAACTGACAAACACTGAGTGGACATAAAATGTTCGGTCTTAGTTTAGTCTTATACTGACAGGAAAGTAAGACATTTACATGAAGTGTAATTTATGAGAAAAACTTTAATTAGTTCATAGGGTATCCTAAGTGTCTGGTTAATATTTTAAGCTGTACATTTAAGTGGTTCTTGAACAATTACTACTCTAAAGGAACAGAAAAGTGTCCTATTACAGTGTTTTTCTGAGAATCTCAGATTTTCAAACTGTGTCCTCTATGCTAAATACATTTGTACTCAAAGGATAATATAAAGTTGCTTCTACAGTTAACTACTGGATCATGTAACACTAAAGAGCTTTTTTAGCTGCTATTATTCAATTCTGAATGCAAATCTTTTTTTCGACTTCTTCTATTCCTAACCCAAGTATCTTATGTATCATTATGTATCATTATTTTCCTACATAAACCCAGATGTCACAATGAGGATTAAGTTGAAAATATTCAAACACTATGAATTTTTCTTTCAATAGTCTTTAGGAACCCTGTGGCATATAATATCACAATGGTCTAGGTTTCTTGACAAAACTCAAAAGAAACGAAGAACATTACTTGAACAAATGGTAACACTTACAGTGGTGCTTAGAGGAGGAAGGGAAGGGTAATAAATGAAAGGGGTCATATACTATGTGCCCCTAGCTGAATTCAGAATAATGAGAAAATAGATATTTACACATGTTAATGGCTTTCTGACTCCAGAGCATCTGGAGTCAGATGCTGACTTTCGGTGACCTTATATTGTGTAGTGCTTTGTACTTTTGAAAAGACTTTCACTTTTTGCATCCATTATTCCATCATCTCATTACTTCTCAGTCTACATCATCCTTAAAATGCCACTATTCTATTACAACCTTCTTGTGAAGCTTTGTCCTTCAAGGCTATAACTACTTAAATTCCAATTCTTTGGAATGCCTCTGATTCCTCATCCAGCTTATTCTCTCTCATGTCTTTCACCATGTATACCAAGCCCTGCCTTCCCTTGCCTCTGAGAAAACTCATTCCCCTTTATCTGTGATGGTCTTCATAGGAACAATAAGTAGTCATTAATTCTATAGTTTTCACTTGTGTTATCCCCACACTCAGGGTGATCTTAGTCACATGCTTGGCTTTGACAATTTCAAGCAGATGGCTCCCTCTATGATCTCTCTCCTGCACTCCAGAACCAACTTCCCACTCACATACGAGCTCACACTGAATTCCCTCTACGCCTAGTCAGACATACTCTCCATCAAACTTTTTGTCCATTCCATTTGTCAGTTTCACCATTGGCACTATTGTTTCTCTAATTTCTAAGGCTAGAAACTACTGAAGCATCTTTTTGTATTTTCTTTCTTCTGATATCCAGCCCTTGATATCCAACCAGATGGATGTTTCTCTCTCTCTTTATCTCAGTTCATCCTTCACACTATTAGAAATAGCTCCTAAGTTACTTTTCTTGGCCATCTTCAAACTTTTTCATTTTTCTTAATTAATAAAACTACCTTGGACTTCAAAGGTCTCAGATTCAGAGTAACCTGTAACTGACAGACCTCTTCAACTATATTTCTTTTTTTTATTTTAATTTTAATTTTTTTATTGTGAACAAACTGTACAGAGGGGTTACAATTACATGGGCAAGATAATGAGTACATTTCTTATCAAGCATTGCAGCCTCCTCCTTTGCTTACCTTCACTTCCCTTCCCATCCTCCCCCCCCCCTTCCCCCCCCCCCACCACCAAAGTTGTAAAGTTCGTTTTCGACATGACATCTTGTACTTCTCATTGTTGCAAGGGGTCCACCACTATCCTTAAACGACTTATTTGTCCCCTTCTCCTCCACAAATTATACCAACATCAAATATAGTGAAAGCAGGGGTTATACTGTGGGGGAGGGACATACAAAGCAACAAAGAATCTTTAAATGTGTTAGAACAAATGTATGAAAGAAAAAACATTAAAATACATATCTAAGGGTTCATTTTCCTAACATCACATTATCTGACCTTTTCTGCTTGACTCGTACATATACTAGCTATTGCAAATAAGGGAAACAATGGGACCTATGTTTCTTTGGGCTTGGCTTACGTCACTTAATATAATTTTTTCCAAGTCTTTCCATTTCCTAACAAATGGGGCAATGTCATTCTTTCTGATGGAGGCATAGAATTCCATCATGTATATATACCACATTTTCTTGATCCATTCATCTACTGAGGGTCATCTGGGTTGGTTCCATATCTCAGGACCAATGGAATAGAATTGAAATCCCAGAAATGAACCTACAGACCTATAGCCATCTAATCTTCGATAAGGGAGCTAAAAAAATAGAATGGAAGAAAGACAGCCTCTTCAGTAAATGGTGCTGGCAAAATTGGCTCAACTATATTTCTGCAGTCATCTTGTACTTGAATTATCATGGCAGCAGCCATGATAAGATAAGAAAACTTTTGATGGCATCCTCCAAAGAGCACACTCCTTTGTGCCATGCTACAAACCTACAGTTACACTGGTATGGCTACAGAACCCAACCTGATCCTTTTTCTCTTTTAAGGATCAAGGCCACTCTTTGAGCTTTTCTTAATTATCTTCATCCCAGTAAAGTAGTGTAATGTGTGCTACCATAGCAATTTATTCATACTTCTATTATGGTCTGTATCTCACTGTGCCTTATACTGAAGTTGGTTTTCTGTATCCTTGACTAAAGTGTAAGTTCCTTGATGGCAATAACTCTCTCATTCATCTCTGGGCCTTTACACAAAGCCAATGAATTAATGTATGGTGTCACCTCTCAGGGAATTAAACAAATGGAAAGGAACACATGGGTACAGGTAATGGAGAAAAATCAGAGGTAATTTTCTCATCTAGGTGAGAACGTTCCCATCCTGGGAACTTAGGACCTGCCTTAGGTCAGTGGTGAGAACAAACTCTCCAAACTGTGATGACAACAGGTTTATTTTAGAGGAATACATTCAACACCTGATGACTGGTTGAAGACAAGTGGGAAGCTTTTGCCTCCAAGGTCAAGCTTTTAACAAGTGTCTGCAATGAACACTGAGGGATTTGGCTGTACTCCAATTATGCTAACGTTTTATATATGGGCCTCCAGCATCCAGGAACCACCTCCCTAAACAATTTAATAAGTGTAAATATCAAGGCATAGTTGTAAATGTGGAACTTATTTGTAATGAACCAACCTTGTTATTATCAAATGCCATAGGTTATAAGTCATGGCAATTATGCTGCCTAGTTTTATTACATTTATTTTACTTTTTCAAAGAGTACTATATCCCCATAAGAGTCCCCTATTCTGTCCTAACTGAGGAACCCAGCCTGGCTATGTTTGCTGGAGTCACAGAAAACAGGAGCTTCAGGGTTCAGAATTAATGGACACTTCTGGTAAGAAAGGGATCCTATGAGTTCTTGACTATCCATTGGAAGTATACATTAGCTCCTCTCTCTCTCTCTCTCTCTCTCTCTTTGTATGTGTGTGTGTGTGTGTGTGTGTGTGTATTTAAGTTGTGAGACCTTGTGGTTTTCTCCATATAAGAGATGTCAGGATCCGAAGCACAGAATTGTCCCATTTTCCTCCTTCCTACAACTTGAGCCTGTGTGGTGTATATGACACTGTCATGGAGAAGCTACCCATTGTCCACAAAGCCTTCATAGTCTTTCTTCATGGGTAGCTTGGTATTGTACAGTCCAGAGTCACTTCTTAAGTTGTCTAATAGGAAGACCAAAATTAGAGGAAATTGCCTGGTTTTTCTGATTTTGACCAAAAAGGCATCTACTATACTCATTCTGCACCCCAGAACCTCTTTCTTTCCCCTATTTCTTGCTAAACTTCATCAATCACTCAAAAGGAGACTAGTGGGAAAATGTCTTATTCCATGTGGGTAAGCACTGTGGCAATGTCTGTTCTTTCAGAGGAGTACTTCTAGTACAGTTGCAAGCTTCAGCAGGCATTTCTAGTATCAGACAGGAAACCTGCCAGGCCACAGAAGTCAGCTGCAAAGTAGATTTCTTTTGAAGCATTTTGAGAAATGCCACTGCTTTCAGGTTCCTTGAAAAAGAATATTTGAAAAGAAACTTTACATGTTTGTCTTTTTACCCGGAGTTTATTTAGGAATCTTATTTCTCTAATTGCAGTGTCCTTATTCCCTTTTGGTTTATGAGTCAATTACTATGTTAACAATACTATGCATTTCTTTATTATACATTCCACAAATATACACTTAACGCCTACTAGATGACAAGCATTCTGATAGACACTATGTAATAGTGATGAAAATATATGTTTTGCAGAACTTCACGTGCTTGCAGTCAAGTGGAACATGTTGACAGTTAAATCAATATATGATTATAAATGTGCAAGTGGAGAGAATATAAATTCTATAGGAGAAAGTAATGGCTTGTGTGTGTGTGTGTGTGTGTGTGTGTGTGTGTGTGTGTGTGTATGTGTGTGTGTGTGCTTGTATACAGTAGGGAACATTGGTACCTAAATTATATTGGAAGTTCATGAAAGAACTCTTTTTGTGGCACTTGAAATTAAACCCCGGATTTTGTGCACACTAGACAAGTGCTCTACCACTGTTACCCTCTTCAACAAAAATATCTGACCAATGAAGTGATATTTTATGAAAGATATAAAGGATGAGTAGAAGTTAACCAGATAAGCAAGTAATTGTGTACAATCATTGTAAAAAAAAGTTCATATATTGGAGCAATGTATTTATCAACTTTGGGTTTGTTATAGTTGCAAACAACTCTCAAACCTCAGTTATCATAACAAAGGCTAATTGAAGTAGCTACAAGTAATCTCTGGTTTTGCTGCAGTATAGGATTTTGACTGAAAGAAGCCCTTGTTTTGGATGTGGCAAAAGCACATGTTTCAAAGGGAAAACACCAGAAGATGCTGAACCATGAAGAACTTTAAAGCTTCAAGTTGTATGTGGTGGAAGTTACTTTGGCTCACATTCCATTATTCAAAGCAAGTTCTATGACAAAGGCCACATCAATTTGCAAAGGTCACGTCAGTTGCAAAGGAGCAGGATGTAGTGATGTACTCTTTGAAGAAAAATAAAATGATCACCCAGGAACAAAACACAATCTTCTAAAACACTTACCTGAGTTCATATTGTAAACTAGTAGACATTTTCATCTTTTACTGAACATTCCAGATTCTTTTTCCTCATCCCTAAAACTGACATTTGTAATATCATTGACAGAGATTGATGACAAAAGAGAACCCTAAGGTGGGTTGTCCAGAGTTGATTCTGGCCCTAAACTTAAGATGTAATGTGAAGGCACTGAAAATGCAGAATCTGCAGTCTAAGATTACTGTACATTTACCCAGTAGGCATTTAGTTCATTACAGTGATAGCTGTCTGACCATTGGCCAGAAACTTAAACATTCTGAGCCTTGGATTACTATAATGAGTATGTAACATAGTCTACAGAATGAGCACATTCCATGTGCTATAATGCCACACAAATACTAATTGGTATAATTATCAGACTGGATGGATCACCTCTATTGTGATCCCAAAACCCATCTCTCCTTCCCTCTGACCTAGGTTTTAGTTATCCACCTCAAGCTCACAATTTCAATAATCAAAATCATCTCTCCCAGGTGATCCTCATCCAGTTCTCTCTCAAAATTTCATTATGTTTATCACTAGTACTGATTCTAGGGCTGAAAACTTTAAGTCTTCTGAGGTTTATCCCATCCCCCACTCAATTTCATCAATGCCCTTTTCAGAGTACAGTTTACATTTATCTTTGAGTGCATCTTTGATTACCAGCATAGCAGCTCTTGCTGTCTACAATTGTATTCTTTTCCAGAGCAGCCTTCTGACCATCTGATTCCCACATTCAAAATCTACAATGAGTCCAAACTCAGCTTAAGTTCAATCTCCAGCTGAGTGACCAACATCCTTCACAATTTGTCCTGGCCTACTCTACCCACCTTTCCTCCTACTCTCAGTGTACATTTTCTGTTGCAGCCATAGTGACCTAAACAAATAATCTCTGAAAATTTCTACATTGTACATCATGAGAAATCTAATGAAAGATATAAATGTGATTTTCAATTATATGGTGTCCATATGAAACAAACGGGCAAAGAAAAACAAAGAAAATTTATTTTAATATATTTTATTTGACCCAGTATATCCAAAATATTATCTGTTAACATATAGTAAAAATAAAAAATTACTTATTACAAATTTTGTAAATTTTGTTGTTGTAAATTTTGTACTTGTACCAGTACTGGGGCTTGAATTCAGAGCCTCATTTTATCAGTTGGCTTTTTTCTCAAGGCTGGTACTCTACCATTTGAACCATAACTCCATGTTTTGCAGGCTAATTGGAAATAAAGCTCTTGTGGACTATTCTGCCCAGGCAGTCTTCAAACTTTAATGCTTAGACCTCAGCCTCCTGAGTAGCTAGGATTAAAGAATTGAGTTACTGGTGCCCAGCAAATTTTTGTTCCTTTTTTATACAATGTCTTC
>NW_012267394.1:810592-830592 GCF_000151885.1 Dipodomys ordii | reverse complement strand
TACACTCTACATCCTTGATCTTCTGTGAGCTCTGCCTCTTCTGTGATGTCAATCTCAAAGGTTCCTGAAGACGTTCTGTCTAATCAAATGTGGCCAATATCTCATTATGATTGGGTATATGGTCTCAATCAATAGGGAGATGATCATTGTATGCATGTGACATTTATGTAAATATCTGTCGCCAAATTTTAGCAAGAAATATGAAAGCTTAAGCACAATAAATTTTTAAAAAGCCACTTGTTTTTGAATTACAAACAAAATCTTGGCAGTAAAACATGGCAATGTAGCCCACTTTCAACAGTAGAGGGCATTATGTGTTGAGCTCTTTTGGTGTCAAGACTTTAAAGAGACACATTATCAGCAAGAAACAGATGTGGGTCATTATTATTACTATTTCTACACACTAGCTTCCTTCTAAAGGGCTTAGCAAGCTCTACATTGATTATCTCTCTTATCCTCAAAGGCTTTTGATTACCACAGGGTGTTTAAGGGACAGAGGGAGTCCATACATTAGCACATACCCTTTAAAAGTTCACAACATGCTTTTACATCTAGATCCTGTTTGAGTCTCCCAACAAGTCTGCAAGGTCTATAGGGGTTATTGAACATGGCCTATTTGTGAAGTGCAGGATTTGAGAGTCAGGGCTTCTGGTTCCAAGAACTGGTGCTTTGTACAATGTCCTAAATGCCTCAAGGGCAACCACTTTGAGTTATGCTCTAGCTATGGATGACCTTAGCTTCTAAGCGTGTAGAGGTAACAGGTACTTTAGAGGAGGAAGGGAGCAGGAAATGCAAAGGTCTTCTTCCCCTGCCTCATTGTTCTTTAAACACTGGTTCCTTGTTGTTGGTTTATAGTCCAAAATGCAGTTTGTCTCCTTCCTTCCAATGCTTTGTTTTATATTAGCCTCTATAGTTCTCATAGGTCTTTTTAAAAATATTTTTGTTATTGTACAGGTTATGTACAGAGGAGTTATAATTATAGAAGTCAGGTAAGGAGTACATTCCCTTTGGAACAATGTCACCTCTTCTTTCATTTTCTCAGTTTTTCCCTCCTGACCACCTACCCGTAAATTGTATAATTTCATTTCCAACATAATGAGTATCACTGTTGAATTAATTCACCCTTTGTCCCACCATTTGTCTCCCATTTCCCTCCCCAAATCAGATCAACTTACATACAAGACAAATGGTACAGAAAAAAAAGTAACAACAAAAGAGAAAAAACAAAAAGCAAAATAACATAAGTCCTTTTGTTTGCATTTCTTATAGCTCATTTCATTCAACATCATTTTGTATGATCATATGTACAATATTATTGAGCTTTTGTGATCCACTCCTAAGAACATCCTCCTTTGGTCTCACTGTGTGAATATTTAGAGTCCTGTAAAATTTATTATATCCAAGTGTAATTTTGTGTCTTTTACCACCCAGTGAATTTATTCATAAATTTATAGGCACATTCTAGTTACAACAAATCATGATTTTAAACCTTTTTTATACCATGTTAGGATAAGCATGTCAGATGTTCTGCCATTTTTCTGCCCTCTGTACCTCTTGCAAAGATACTGGTGTGCATTTACATACCCAGGTGAACTTCCACACACTCGTGGCTTGGACAGCAAAAGCAGGCTGTCCCCACCAGCAACCCTTTTTCTGTATTAAGAAATCTATATGGTATTGAATACAAGATCTCAAGTTCATTCGTCAGTGCAACAGAATAAAAGAAAGAGAAAAAGGAAAGAAGGAAGGAAAAAGAATTAAAGAAAGGAGAAAGAAAGAAAGAGGAGAAAGAAAGATGAAATAATAAAGAGAATAAGAAAGAATAAGAGAAAGGAAGGAAGTAAGGAAACCAATGTGCTTATTGTTTTATTCTGTTGTGTGAGGTGACATAATATTGAGAGGCTCTTTCAAACTATTTCTCACATTTGGAAACATCAACTCCTTTCAGAAACACTGTCCCATTATTACTTATGAAGTTTTATTATCTTTATAACTTGTTCCACGTCTGCCCATTATACTATGACCACCTTGAGGATAAAAGATAAAACTTGCTTAATCTTTATATTCATGAGTGTCAAGCAGAAGGTCTGGCATGTCATGTGTTGAAGAAAATAAATGAATAAATAGTGGCAGAAGAGGACATCTTTAATGCTACTGAATCTTTCTCCTTGTGTTTTGCTCTACTTATAGCAAACATACAAATTAAAAGTGTCTGAATTCAGGCTGCGAAGGTGGCTCAGTGGTAGAGTGCTTGCCTTGCATGCATGAGGTCCTGGGTTCGATTCCTCAGCACCACATAAGCAAAAAAAAAAAGCCGGAAGTGGCATTGTGGCTCAAGTGGTAGAGTGCTAGCCTTGAGCTGAAGAGCTGAGGGACAGCGCCCAGGCCCAGAGTTCAGGCCCCACGACCGGAACCCCTCCCCAAAAAAGAAAAAAAGTGTCTGAATTCTTTAACAACTGATTGTGAATAGTGTCAATGAACATAGCAAGAATTTCTTTTTCTCAATTAAACAAGAGGAGTAAATAGGATATTTACTATATGGTACTTTTTATTCGATAGTGAATTTCTTTCTGACCATTGAACAAGGTGCTGAATGTGGAGATTCAACCATGTAACCTATGTGCTCTGGTTCCCATGCTACAAGTCTGGCTCAGTCATGGATGTGTCTGGGGTCTTAGAATTCATCTGATTAGCCTGCTATACCAAAATACCAGAGATGCAGTGGCTTCATCAATAGAAATTTTCTGAGTTCATGATTAAAGCGTTGGAATTAGACAAAAAAGAATTTCTTTTTTTCTGTCCACCCCTCATGCTATTATCCCACTGAATTGACTACTCAGGTCTATATGCCTCTGCTTCAATAATTATACATTCTCTTTTATCTTGAATATTTAAACTGACAGTAATTGCCTAGAACTGAATGTATGACCTCTAAGAGTCTAAGACTATTTATAAAGGACTTTTTCACATGCTAACCTGCTGTCATAATAACTCTTAAGAAGTTGATTCAGTAACTTAGAAGAAGCTCCATGTCAAAACAAAAGTTTGGATCAGTTCTACTGGTCAGGCTACCATTTATACTTAAACCTGAAATTATCTTCCGATGATTAGTTGTTTACATTTCTATTCTTCTCATTAGGCCCATGCATTATAAGCTGTCTGGAATAAAGAACCAGGTGCTTTGTGCTGTTTTGCCTTTTCACTTTTTTTGGGGGGGGGGTCTGGTCGTGGGGCCTGAACTCTGGGCCTGGACACTGTCCCTCAGCTCTTCAGCTCAAGGCTAACGCTCTACCACTTGAGCCACAGCACCACTTCTGGCTTTTTTCTTTTTGCTTATGTGGTGCTGAGGAATCTAACCCAGGGCTTCATGCATGCAAGGCAAGCGCTCTACCACTGAGCCACCTTCCCAGCCCCTGTTTTGCATTTTCAATGTTCAGTTTATAAAAACCCCTGGAAAATATCCTAAAAATAAATGACTGTAGCTGGGCTTATGGCTCAGTAATGGAGTGCTTTGTTTTCCTAGCATGCACAAGGATAATGTTGGTGCCTTAGCACTGCAAAAATAATAGACAAATGTAATGTAAAAAGCCATATAAAATGAAGGCCCCTATTTTATTTTTTGTGCTAGTCCTAAGTCTTGAACTTAGGGCCTGGGAACTGTCACTGAGCTTTTTTGCCCAAGGCTAGAGCTCTACCACTTGAGCCACAGCTCCAGTTCCAACTTTCTAGTGGTTAATTGGAGATAATAGTCTCATGGAGTCTCCTGCCTGAGCTCCATCCACAGATCTCAGTCTCTAGATTAGCTAGGATCACAGGCATGAACCACGACATCTGGCCAAGGCTGCCATTTTTAGTAACATCAACAGATAGATAAGTACTCTTTCAAATTGCTTTAAAGTTCCTTCTTTGCCTACCCTCCACAAGTACTCTGACCTCCTCAAGTAGTCATCACTAGTCTAGAAAGCAATACAATAGAAGTTCTGCAAGTGGTTGTGTGCTTATCTTGAAACCTTACTAAAACCTGAATTCTCTGTGGATCTCCAAGGCTTTTAGTATTCATTTTACTTAATGACTGTAATGTCCAAGTGAATTCATGTGCCCTTCTTTAAAGGATAGCCAACCATGATGGACATGAGTCAGAATTCATTTGAGTGGCCTAGCATTGTAACTAAAGTTGGACTTCCTAAAGACAAGCAAAAAATCTTTCAAAGAAATTGTACTATTAGAGATCTCATAGCATCTATTTTAATTTAGTTAATTCATTTGGAATTGCTTGCATGCCACCCAACATGTTTATTTGTACATTTTTAGGCATATCGTAACTACCACTAATGAAAGAAACCATGAAAACTTTGTTTCTCTGGGTCTGGATTACTTCACTTAATATAATTCTGTCTTTCCATTTCTTTTTGAATTATACAATATCATTCTAACAGATAAAAATCATATATATATATATACATATATATATATATATATATACACATATACATATATCACATTTTCTTGATCCATTAGTTCATTGAGAGGTATCTGGGCTAATTCCATAATCTCAGTGATGGTGACTAGTGCTACAACGAGCAAGGTAGTGCTGGTGGTTTTACTGTAGCCTTGTTTGTGTTCTACTGGATAGATGCCTATGAGTGGAATTGCTGGACCATAGGGTAATTCTATGTTTAAATCTTGAGGAACCTCCACGTTGCTTTTTACTGTTTCCTTATATCGAACTGGCTTGTTGCTCCTGACACTTTTTGAAGACCACTTGCTACCAGCAAGGCCTTCTCCATTCTTCTATGTCACAATGGTTTTCCTTATTCAAAATCAGCCTCCAAATTAACCACCATAATCAGCGGTTCTCAAACTGGAATATTCATTACAATTAGCTAGGGAAGCTAGGTAATAGGTTTGAACATGCCCTTTCCCATGCATTACCACAAATTCTGACTATTAAAGTGTACAGTAGTCCCAGATGTTTGATATTTTTCTTTGCTTTTTTCTTTTCTTTTTTTCTTTTTTCTTTTTTTGGGTCCGGTGCCTGAACTCTGGGCCAGGGCGCTGTCCCTAAGCTCTTCAGCTCAAGGTTAGCGCTCTACCACTTGAGCCACAACACCACTTCCGGCTTTTTTTCATTTGCTTATGTGGTGCTGAGAAATCGAACCCAGGGCTTCAGGCATGCAAGGCAAGCACTCTATCATTGAGCCATCCTCTTTTTTTTATTTTTAAATACATTTTTATTGTAAAAATACTGTACAGAAGGTTTCCTGTTACATGAGCAAGGTAATGAATACATTTCCTATCAAGCATTGTTACCTCCTTCTTTGTTTTCCCTTACCCTCCCTTCCCCCAACCTCCACAATTACACTCCCTTCCATCCCCCCTCCCTGTCTAAATTGTAAAGTTTGTTTTTCAAAATAGTTTCTTGTACATCTCATTGTTATAATGGGTCAACCTGTATCCCTATTCAAGCATTTTGTTTTTTCCCTTCCCCTCCCCAAGCCACAGAAGTGTATATACAAGATCCAAGGCACCGACGTCAAATGCAGTGAAAACAGGGGTTATACCGTGGGGGAGGAACATACAAAGCAACACAAAAAATCACATGGTGCATTATAAATACTTTAGGAACAATATCAAGAAAGAAAAAACCAGGGCTGGGAAGGTGGCTCAGTGGTAGAGCACTTGCCTTGCATGCATGAGGCCCTGGGTTCAATTCCTCAGCACCACATAAGCAGAAAAAAAAGCTTGAAGTGGTGCTGTGGCTCAAGTGGTAGAGTGCTAGCCTTGAGCTGAGAGCTGAGGGACAGCACCCAGGCCCAGAGTTCAGGCCCCACAACCAGACTCCCCCCCAAAAAAGAAAAAAACACTGGGTCTCTATCTTGGGTTTCATTTCACTTAACATCATCTTATCAAGTTGTGTGTACATAGCTTTTGACCTTTTCTGCTTGACCCAGACATATACAAGTTATTGTAAATAAGGGAAACCATAGGACCTATGTTTCTTTGGGCCTGGCTTACTACACTTAATATAATTTTTTGAATCAAGGTCTCACTATGTACCAATGGGGCCAGAAATTCACAGAACCTCATTCCTCAGCTTCACAGGTGCTGCTGGAATTAAATGTGTTCACCATCATGCCCAGCAGAATTTGATTTTATTTAAAAAATTAAAGCTTTCCCCTTTCTACACTTCCAACCTTAACATTTTTGGGTAATAGTTTGAAAAATACTATTCTATAAGAAACACTAATTTTCTGAGGATGTGCAGAACAGCAATTAAGTCACACAAAGAAGAACGAAAGAGAAGAAAAGGTGAAAAGAGTGAGAAAGAAAGAAAAAAAGATAAAAAGTTCTGTAGACCTAAACAAAAAACAAAAAAAAATAAAAATTTTTCAAAAAGAAAAAAAAAGAAAGAAAAACGCACACATATACCCCTAAAATAAAAATTATGAGGAAGAAAAAAAAGTTACTAGAAAACAATTTTTTAAAAAAGGTAAAAATTAAAAATTAAAAAGAGTTTTAGAAAAAACTTTTTTTAAAAAAGGTACAAAAAAAATTACTTTGATTTTTTTGGGAGGGGTGGGAAGATCCTGTATCTCCCTTGTGTCTGTAACAAGTCTCTTGTTGCCGTCTCTGGTCTGCTTGTGGTGTTTGATTTTCCTGTGGCTTGGTTGGTTTCTTAAGTCAATTTGTTTGAGCAGGCAGAAAAATGCTCTACTTTACCCAGGATTTTGTGGTCCTCCTCCCAAGCTAGTTCAATGGGAGGGAGATCTGCTTTGAGTATCACAAAAGAGGGAGATGGCTGTTTCCTCCAGTTTGGAGATGCTGTGATGAGGCTAGGTTCTGCATAAAGTTGAGGCCTTTCAGCAAACAGTAGCTTTTCCCTGAGGGGCTAGCTTGTGAGAAACTCACAGAGCCCAGCCTGGAGCCATTCTCAGGGTTTATGTTTACTGAATTTCAATTGTTTGTCCAGGCTACTAAAGAGAGGGGAAACCTCTGGCTCTGTTTACCCAGTGAAGAAAGCCACTCCTGGGGCTGGCGGCCTGAGCTGGGTGACTTTTCCCTGGGTGAAGCTGAGTCTGGCAGGTCAGATTAGGTTCTTGTGATCTGCTAAATGACTCTAGTTTTCTTCCAAGGCCTGAGTTGGAGCTAGCTGCTCAGCCAGGCCTTTGTCAGTATCAGAGATGGAGATCTCCAGTAGTGGGGCGGGGGAGGGTGGCCTTTCCTCCTCTGCTCCCTGAGAAGGAGTGAGGATGTCAGGCTTCTACTCATGCCGAGTCTTGGTTCCTGGGTCATCTCTGGTCTGTGAACTGCAGGATGAAGATGTCTGCTCCTTGTCCGTTCTTGCTGGTATTGAGTAGAATCCGCTTGCCTGCCGTGTCTGGCTCCTTCGCCCCGGACTCTCTGTGTTGCAGGTATGGCGGCTATGGCCGCCGCCGCTGCAGCCGCAGCCACAGCTGCGGCTGCTGGCAAGTGCTCAGATCTTTCTCCTTGCCTGGATTTTCCCTCTTTGCCCTACTCTCTGTACTGTGACGGCACACTTGGTGTGATTCTCTGGCTTAGGACTGTTCACTGGAACACTAAAACTGCTTTCTATGCAAGACCTTGTTTAGCCTCCAGCTTCTCCTCCGCCATCTTCCTGGAACTCTAAGAAACACTCATTTTCATCTCTTGAATCAATTGTTTCTCCTAATTTCCTTAAATGTGAATGCTTTTAATAAAGTAAAACCTTAACTCAGCTTCATAAAATTGGGATTCTTGATAATTAGAAGCTAGGCTGACAAAAAGAGAGGTGGGAGATTGAAGATGAATCTCCCTTCAAGATGATGAGTAGATCTGTCCATGCATATTCAGATAGGTGCCAAGTAATTCTCCTTGATTTATTCATCCACAGAAACTTCTTCATTCAAGACCTCATCTACCATGTTCTTTCATTTGGATGACTGCTCTAGCCTCTTCCCTATTATATCCATTTCTACTCTTGCTAATTGCTCATTCTCAACATAGATACCAGGGTAGTCTTTAAAATACAAAAATTCCATGTATCACTTGTGTGAATAAAATCTACTGCTGGTTTTCTATTGATATTAGGATCACAATCAAATCTCATTCAAAAAAAGCTCTATAAATGTGGCCTTGCCTAACTTTCCAGTCCCAGTTTTCACTGTTTCCCTTTTCTTTCAGTTCAATGACAAGACATAATTCCCTTGCTGAAGAATCCATACATATAGTCTTGTCAATTTTGAATGCTTTTCTGCATTCTTTCACAGATACACACCCAAATATACACTAAGTCAATCTGTACTCATTTTGGGGATCTTGACTCAAATATCTCTTCTGCAGATATCTCTCTCTGGCTTCCTACTTTCATTCAGCTTCCTAAACTATATGTTTTCAGATGATCATGTTTTTCCCTTCAAATACTGTGCCTGTTTGTGTTTATAAATCAGTTGTATTAGTGGAATTACTTGATTAAAGCCCATTTCTTCTTCTACATGCAAATCTTCCAGGAACCTACATCATAATGAAGTTTAATTGTCACACTCTATCCTCATCACCTAGTGATATGCAGTTAGTGCTTTAATTTGCATTTGTTTGTTTTTGAGACAGTCTTATGTAATGCAGGCTGGCCTTGAGCCCCTGCCTCAACCTCCTGAGTGCTAAGGTTATAGGCAATGTTCACCATGCCTAGTTAAGGAAGCACTTAAATACTTTTTAAGTAAATGAACAGGATTAATTCTTTCTGTTCTTTCCCAAAGCCGACCACAATGACCCAACTTTTTCTCTACTTTTTCCCCCAAATCACACTATCCTGATTCTGTGTGCAAGTATATTTGTGCAACACGTTCAAATTCTCAAGTAAAGGAACGGTCATTCAAAATATACTCACACAATATTTAAACTTCACACGAATACTATATCCAGAGGAGCTAAGCATAGCCATGATAACTCCAGCCCATCGGGATCTTCACTAGAAGCCAACCAGGCATCAAATAATAATGAAGGTACCTGGTTCAAGTCATTAAGTTGTAATTGAACATCATCAAATCTTGTTAACTATCACTATGAAATGTCTCTATGTTAAACCCATAACAATTGTACTTTGATGAAGTTATACATCTCACTCTTACATACGTATAACTATAGTAGTTGAAGTGAGATTAAAGAGGAGCAATTACAAGAAATGTCTGGGGATGAGGGTAGGGAATGCTGACTGGTATAGTGTCATGTCACTTTTTGCTGTGACATATCATTCTGAATTTCACGTTAAGTGTTGAGAAAGCATTGATAAAGCAGAGGAGCACATTAACAAACAAGAATCTCCCAGTAAAATTATGGATGTAAACAAAAAAAAGATTCAAGACATTTGTCCCAGGAAAACTCTAACATTGAAAAACATAACTACTGAGCTACTGGATAATCCAAATGAGATTGTAATGGTCATAATTCTCTAAACGTCCTATATCACATCCTGTCCCTGCAGTTCATCTGAGAAAAGACATGTTATAGGAAGTGATTGGCCTCACAATCACTTTATTTTTTCAAATATCCTGCTATTTGTATTTTCTTCTCTATTTGGGCTGTGTTAACTGTCCTTTCAAATGATACAATTAGTGATATTCTTCAACATCTGAGATGCTGTTGGCAGGACCATTGGATCTGACTAACTTGGGTACCTTTCCACAGGGCTGGCAAAGCTTTTGTAATATAATGATTCTTCAAATGAGTGTGCTGTATTATAATTGGCAAATGGAATAAAATCTAACCAAAGTAGGGTTAATCTTAAAATATAATAATAATGAAATAATCTATCAAGGTGCTATATTTTTCACATAATGTTACTTCTAGCCTCTCAAACTTGTACATATAACCATTGGTCTGTATAATTAGAAAACCTATTGGGAAAATACTTTCCTTGTTGACAAGTTTTGTTCTATATATAAGTTTCTCAATAAAACCATCTGTTATGTAAAATAATCTCTCTGATTGCTAAAAAATTATTTGGAAAACATGTCCACTTTTTTGATCCCTACTCTTTTTCTCTAAATTCCATTGGAAATAGGCATAAAGAGGACTTTGTTAAAAGAAGTAATCGATGAGATCAAATGGCATAAGATTTCTAACCAATTAAATCCTCGCTCACAAGAAGTTTTATTTTAGACTAAAAAATTGTCCAATTGGTCAGTAGTGGAAGAAGTAGAGAAGCACAGACAGAAAAGCTGAGCTAACGAAATAGTAGATTAGCAAAGGATGGAGAAGTAAGACTTTCCTGTTGAGAGAGCTTACAATTGCATGAAGAATAATATTCAATATTTTATAGTTTTTGTTTTGTTTGTTTGTTTAACTTACACATGATGAACATGCCACACTATTCTTTGTAACTTGACTATACCTATCATATGGATCAGCTTTAAAAATTTTTTTCGGGTCTAGTCTTCAATGTAGATCAAATAGAGACTGAACTAAGAAACTCAGTCCCCTCATTTCAAAGTCTAATTAGGTTTACTGTAAGAGTAACTTTACTTTCTGTCAGAAGAGCTTTAGCTCTCAATTGATTGAAAACTTAATTCATAGTTGAGATGTTGTTATTTCGTGAGACTTGCTGCTATTAACTACACCAACATGATGAAGCTGACATGAACAGGAAATGCTGGTAATAATTCTGTGAGATGACAGGCAAATTTGTCAGTGATATGTATAATATATTTGAATGAAAAATAGCACTCCTGGAAATGAGTTGAAGAAAATCTTCATGTGGTCACGCAAAGCTTTAGTAAGTAAAGCTTACTCCCAAGACCATACTTAACATTTCAATTGGGAAAAAGTCTTTTAGAAAAGACTTTCTGGATGAATCTACTTCAACTACACATCTGTCCAAACTTCTGAGAACTTGTCATCATTGTCCTTACTTTACAGAATAACAGTCCAATTTCTCACATTTATTATTCTGAGAAAAGGAAACTTCCACTAAATTTACTAACATAATCTAATGCTGCTGATTTTTCAAATTATAAGGCCTCCATTTTTGCAAAACTTTTTATATACTATGAATTATTTGGACTAGTGAAACCCATTGTAAAACTTTTCAAATACTAGTAGGTTAGCTAGTCTACAGAATCAAAGAAACTTAAAAGAAGCTATGTATTTTTTTTATTGTGAAAATACCGTAAAGAGGGGTTACAATTACATGGGCAAGATAATGAGTACATTTCTTATCTACCATTGTTGCCTCCTCCTTTGTTTCCCCTTCCCATCCCTTCCCATCCTCCCCCTTGCCCCCCCACCCAATCCTCCTCCCCCCCACCAAAATTGTAAAGTTCGTTTTTCGACATAACTACTTGTACATCTCATTGTTGCAATAGGTCCACCTGTATCCCTATTTAAACAATTTGTTTTTTCCCTTCCCCTCCACAAATTATACTGACATCAAATACAGTAAAACCAGGGGTTATACTGTGGGGGAGGAACATACAAAGCAACAAAGAAATCATCTTATAAATGTGTTAGAAACAATTGCATGAAAGAACAAAACCATTTGAATACATATCTTAGGGTTCATTTCCCTAGCATCAACTTATTGACCTTTTCTGCTTGACTCAGACACATACTAGTTATTGCAAATAAGGGAAACCATGGGACCTATGTTTCTTTGGGCCTGGTTTACTTCACTTAATATAAATTTTTTCAAGTCTTTCCAGTTCCTAACAAATGGGACAATGTCATTGTTTCTGATGGAGGCATAGAATTCCATTGTGTATATATACCACATTTTCTTAATCCATTCTTCTACTGAGGGGCATCTGGGTTGGTTCCATATCTTAGCTATGGTAAATAAGGCTGCAATAGACATAGTTGTGCTGGTAGTTTTAGTATGGTCTTGTTTGTGATCCTTTGGGTAAATGCCCAAAAGTGGGATTGCTGGGTCATAGGGGAGCTCTATGTGAAGTCTTTTGAGGAACCTCCATCCTGTTTTCCAAAATGGTTGAACAAGTTTACACTTCCACCAGCAATGCAGTAAGATTCCCTTCTGTCCACATCCCCTCCAGCATCTGTTGTTATTAGAGTTCTTGATTATAGCCATTCTAACTGGAGTGAGGTGGTATCTCAATGTTGTTTTGATTTGCATTTCTTTTATAGCTTGGGAGGTTGAGCATTTCTGCATGTGTCTATTGGTCATCCTTCTTGGGAGAAGGATCACAAAATACTCTGATTATGTTGAAGAAAATTTTATTCATAAGTATGTGCCAATGCATAAAACATAAACTTTATTATTGTAAATAAAAATTTCTGCAACTGTGATTCAGTGGATTTGTAAAAAGGTGCAATAATTGGAATTTTTGATAGGTTAACTTCATAAGTAAATGTAGGAACAGATGAATTTTTTAAAGACAGTACAGTAATAACCAGTGGGGCCTAATGTAATTGCCCCAGAGGCCAGGCCACCACTGCCTGTGCCCCATTCCCTGTCTGGGAGTGGTTGGGCAATGGGCCAATGGGAGGAGCACTTGGACAGTAGGTGGCTTGGGCTGGGTCTGATGAGCAGAGCCAATGGGCAGTTAGCGTTGGAGTGGGGGCAGGGGCACAGCCTATAAATAGGCTGCCTGCTCCGAGGAGAAGACAGAGGAGAAGGATCCAGGGGAAGAGAGAAGGGAAAGAAGCGAGCAAGAGGCCTACAGGAAGGCAAGGAGCCTTCAGCCACGCCTGTGAGAGGCCCGGGGAGAGGTGGAAAAAAGGCCTGTGGAGATCCGAGATGCAATTGGATTGGCCTGAGGCCTTTGGAGAGGTCTGCAGAAAGGCAAGAGGCCTGAGGCCTGTGAAGAGGCCTGGGGGAAGTCAAGAGGTCTGGAAGCCTGCTCCTTTGGAAGTTTGGAGGTTTGCAAACTGACTAATAAAGGTCAAGGATGCCCTTTGGATCTTTGGAGGTTTGGAGGTCAAATCTGCTCTTGGTTCTGGGTAGCTAGCCCAGGAAGAAGTACTCGCAGGCTCCTTTCTAGTGTAAATAAATTTTTTTGTCACCTTTAGCTGTGCCTCCATGGATTGTCTTGCTCCTAGGTCATAACAGCACAACAAATATAATTTGAAGTAAACGAGCATTTTTTTCTTTCTTAAATTTCATTTCATTGTCAAGGTGATGTACAGAGGGATTACAATTACATATGAAAGGTAATGAGTACCTTTTTTGTTGAGCATTGCTACCCTCTCCCTCATTTTTTTCTCCCTCATTTTTCTCCTACTTTTCCCCTCAATCCCCCCAGTTGTCAATTTCATTTCCAGCATAATAGCTGCATCTGATTCTCCTTTCATATACAGTATAGAGCAATAGAAGGTAGATGGAGCAATTCACAGGTGAAAGATACCTCATTGCTTAGCTACACAGTCAGATTACACCATTTGGATTTTTTTTGTGATACTGGGGTTTAAACTCTTGAATCTTATCTTTCTATCTAAGCGCTGTAGCGCTTGAGCCATATGCCCAGCCCTAGGCTACTCTTTTCAGTAAAGAAATATTCTGAAGCCCATTTAGAAAATAAAATGGTAAGCTTTGAAAATAATAGGCCAGCTACCAGGAAACAAAGGAACAACTTTCTGAGGTGTCAGCTAAGAAATTAGTCCTTCCTAGTCCATACTGAAGTCTTGTGCCTTTAAGCTCAGCCTGCATTAACTGGACCATTTATTTGGAAGTTAATCACAGACAACCTTCTGACAGTTCCTGTATTACTATTAAATTTCTCTAACTCTTCAACTAAAAGTTAAGGTCACAAAAAATAGGGACCTGCCTGATTTTTTTTTTGTTCTACTCTCTACCCTGCTCTATGACAGAAGCCAGTATGGTTTCCTGTCACATCTCCTATTTCAGTACATTGCAATAATTTATACCTTACACCACTAAGGAATTCATTCAGTATATTCATTCAGTATATATATATGTATATTTTTTCTTAAATATTTTATCTTTAACTAATTATACAAAAAGTTTCAATTTAACAAATTATTTTATAAGCAAAATACATCTTGATCAATGTCACTCCTTCCATCAGCCCCATTCATACCATTCACTGTATCTAATATCTATATTATAGTCAATATATTAGATATTACATGTGGTATATGTATTTACTAATGTGCTAAATGTAAATGGAAAGAGAAAAATAAGTGTGCTTATATCCTTAAACATAAGAACACCCATGTGTTGTGATTTGAAAGGTCCCATTGAAAAGTCCTACACCAATATTTTTTCAGTAGTTTGCTATATTGCTTGGGATTGCCATTCCTCATCATGTATTTTCCTGGATAGGGGAAAGTTAATCCTAGAACTTTTTAGAATAAATTATCTGACAAGGCTGATTATCTTCATGATGCAGGTCCCTTTAATGTCATAAGGTAACATAGGCACTGCTTTAGGTGGAGAGTCCAATTAGGATTCTTTAGTGAATGTCAGAGGCTATTGAGTAACCAAATGTGTAAGAATGTCTTTATTGCATCACATAACCGAATAGCTAAAAATTCTTTTTGGTAGTGATTGACATTTCAGCTCTGACTCTTCCATTTGTTGATTGTATATTATTGGACACATATCTGAGATTTATAAGTCTCATCTGTAAACCAGAGGTTTAATATTATAACACTAGAACTTAGTGTATTCACCAAAAAAATTGGAGAGCCTCTTTTGTGTTGGGAAGTAGACACAATAACAGATAAGAAAACAGAAAAAGAATCTATATTATTTTTTATTTTAATATACTATTTTATATTTTAATATGGTACTGAGGTTCAAACAAAAAATGTGCCTGAAGAACCTATTATGGTCATTCAATCTCTCAAACATTACAAAAATTATTTATCTTTTTGGCTATTATGACCCTGGAAAGCAGTTGGCATTCCAGAAAGATATTTCACAATTTGTTCATGATTCATGCCTTATATGCAAAGGTAAAGAAAAATGGTAACCTGGATTCCTCAAGCTTCTTAGAAGTTTAGAAATGGCCTATCAAAGGACATTTGAGGAGCGGAGAAAAATCTACCTTAGCCAAGAAAATATTGTTATTTCCACCAAAAGTATAGCATGCAGCAAGTGCCATGTTAGGGTCTGATAAAGACCCTAACTATCTGGATACTTAACATCCAGATAGTTATTTGGTGAGTGACCTTTATGTGGTTGAGATACAGAGTCCATGTACAATAAACACTGACTTATACACAATCTCAAGGAGAAAGAGGAGTCTCTGAATGACATGGGAAATGGTCACCAATGAGAATGGTTGTATAACTAAATATGCAGAAAACAAACTAGCTACAAGATAAAGATATAAATGATCATGGAAGAGGAGGGTACAGGGTTTACTTCTAACAACAATACTTGAAAATCAACTGTAAAAATATCCCAAGAGGTGTGCTGTTATTGGGTTTGATTCAGGTAAAAATTGATACCAGAGAAATCCAACATAGTAAGTGGAGCAGGGAAGTAGCACCCAGATATCCATGGATTATACCCAGCATGTGAGAAAATAGGTCTAAAGACAACAATGACTTTAGTCTCCACCTAGTAGTGTGGTTGAAGCTTCTAATGAATTTTCTGCCCTGGACAGTACTAGCATAATAACTTGGCAGACACCTTGCATTAGTGACTCCTGCTGGGCAAGCCTGACATCAGATATCTGTATTTCATTTGTAGCATGATAGATGAGAAGAGCTATAGCTCATGTGCTACAAGGTCATGTTTAAATGGTATGTATAGGAACATCTCAACACGCACAATGGAATTCTCAATCAAATGTCCAGACACAGATATTCAGATTCATATTAACGTCCATATTCAAGGGTAAGGAAAGAGAAATAGATTCCCATCCACTCAGGAAGCAGATCAGCAGGATTGTGCTAGTCTAACAACAAAGTTGAATATGATAAAAATAGATATTTGCGGAGGAGTTCTGGGAGGATGGCGGAGGAGAAGCTGGAGGCAAAACAAGCTCTCACATAGAAAGCAGTTTTAGAGTTCCAGTGAACAGTCCTAAGCCAGAGAATCACACCAAGTGTGCCATCACAGAACAGAGAGATAGGCCAGAGAGGAAAAATCCAGGCAAGGAGACAGACCTGAGCTCTTGCCAGCAGCTGCCGCTGCCGCAGCAGCGGCGGCGGCAGTGGCCTTACTGCCATACCTGAAACAGAGAGAGTCCCCGGGATGAAAGAGCCAGACGTGGCGGGCGAGCGGATTCTACTCAACACCAGCAAGAACCGATAAGGAGCAGACATCTTCATCCTGCAGTTCACAGACCAGAGACGACCCAGGAACCAAGACTCGGCGTGAGTAGAAGCCTGATGTCCTCACTCCTTCTCAGGGAGCAGAGGAGGGAAGGCCACCCCTCCCCCCCAGTACTGGAGATCTCCATCTTGGATACCGACAAAGCTCGGTGGAGCTGCTAGCTCCAACTCAGGCCTTGGAATAAAACTAGGGTCATTTAGCAGGTCACAAGAACTTAACGGCATGACCTGCCAGACTCAGCTCCACCCAGGGAAGTCACCCAGTTTGGGCGCCATCCCTAGGAGTGACTTTCTTCATCGGGTAATCAGAGCCAGAGGCTGCCCCTCCCTTTAGCAGCCTTGACAATCAACTGAAATTCAGTAAACAGAATCCCTGAGAGTGGCTCCAGGCTGGGTTCTGTGAGTTTCTCACAAACTAGCCCCCGGGAAAAGCTACTGTTTGCTGAAAGGCCTCAACTCTACCCAGAACCTAGCCTCATCACAGCATCTCCAAACTTGAGGAAAAAGCCATCTCCCTCTTTTTTGATACTCAAAGCAGACCCCCCCTCCCATTGAACTAACTTGGGAGGAGGATAGCAAAATCCTGGGTAAAGCAGAGCATTTTTCTGCCTGCAAACAAACTGACTTAGGAAACCAACCAAGCCACAGGACCACAAGCAGACCAGAGACTTCAACCAGAGGCTGATTACAGACACAAGGGAGATACAGGATTTTTCCCAACCCTCCCAAAAAAATCAAAGAACATTTTTTTCCTCTTCTCTTTTTTTATACCTTTTACAAAAAACTTTTTTCTTTTCTAAAACTTCTTTAATTTTTACCTTTTTTTGAAAAAAATTGTTTTCTAGTAACTTTTTTCCCCCTTATAATCTTTATTTTAAGGATACATGCGTGTGTGCATTTTTCTTTGTTTTTTTTCTTCTTTTAAAAAATTTTTTTTCTTTTTGTTTTTTGCTTAGCTCGACTGAACTTCTGATCTTTTTTTTCTTTCTTCCTTATCCTTCTCACTTTTTCCTCTCTTTTGTTCTTCTTTATGGGACTTAATTGTTCTGCACATCCTCAGATAGACTTAATTGTTGTTCTGCACATCCTCAGATAAACCCATAGTTGACTATTAGACCCTATCCCCCATTGTGCACACACTTAATCCACAAATTTATTACTCAATTCAAAACTTCTGAGACTTTAATTCCTTAATAGCAGTACTACCTCTTTATACCTATATATTATTTTGAGTATTTTTATTTTAAAATTTTTCATATCTCCTTTATATCCCTCCCCTTCTCTCATTATATTCACGTTTATTTGATTAGATTGTTCTTGAATCTGCATATTATTAATTTTTATTTTTCTATTTTTTCTGGTGTCTTTTTTTCCCTTTCTCTTTCTTCTTGTTTTCTCTCTCTCTACTTTCATCCTATCTAACCTATTTCCTGCTTTGAGACTAGGACTTAGTTAAGTTAACTCTCCCTGTACCTTCCCACATCACTCTATTCCTATTTTTTACCCACATCTCTCCCTAACCCTAATAATTCTGGTTTACCAAATTCTTCTTTGCGTTTTGTAGCCCATTAATATATAGTTGTTTGATGTTGAATAGAGGTATCTGTTGAACTAGATTGTATCTGTAGACTATTGACTGTGCAAATTCAGACTTTGGTTGATGCTTGCCTTAAGTTAGTGTTCTAGCACAAAACTGGTGTTACTTTCATCCCAAATGGGCAGAGTAAGCTGGAAAACCACAAGAAAAATGGCAAGTCAGGGTAACTCCACTCCCACTCATGATTATCAGGGGACAGAACAGATAATGAATAATCCAGAGGAAAGTGCTCAAATAGCTCTAAAACTCTGCTGGCAAACATGATAAATGAAAAGATTGAAAATATACAAAGAACTCTGTATGAGCGTGATAGGGAGAAAAAGGAGGCAATCCAAAGGTTTATACAGGAACATCATGAGCATGAGGAAGCTACTCAAAAACTGATACAGGATTTATGAGAGCAGCTTGAGAATACTCAAAGAGAAAGGCAGGAATGGAGTGAACAGGCTGAGAACACTCAAAGAGAACTACAAGAATAGCATGAACAGGAGGAAGCTAAGCAAAGACTAATACAGGAATTGAGAGAGCAGGATGAGAATACACAAAGATCATTAAGGCATTCATGGGCTCCATTAACAAAGAGCTGAAGGAAGTCAGGGAAACCACAAAGGGAATCCTGAATGGAAACCAACAGAAGGAATGGGAGTCCAAGGAAACCATAACCAATCAACTAAGTGATTTGAGAATAAACACTGAACACCAAATTAAGGAAGTAAAGAAGTCCATACAAGATCTAAAACAAATTTTCAACAAAGAAATTGAAGCCATCAAAGCTAATTAGAAGGAAAAGAAATAAAAAACAAAGTAGAGAGTCTTGACAGCAGGTTAGACCATGCAAAAGATCGAATCTCGGGGATTGAAGATAGCCTAGATATTATAGAGAAAGAACATACAACCATTCAAGACAAGTCCAAGAAATATGATAGATCTATCCAACACTTGGAAGACACCATCAGAAGGCCAAATCTAAGGATAATGGGTGTAGAGGAGCACCTAGAAACAGAAGTTAATGGTCTAGGAAATTTGTTTAACAGGATCCTAGCAGAGAATTTCCCAAACATGCAAAAAGATAGGCCTATTCAGATACAAGAAGCTTTTAGAACCCCAAATAGACCCGATTAGAATAGGACATCCCACCGTCACATTATAATCCACACAGGATCAACACAGACCAAGGAAAAGATCCTTAAAGCTGTCAAGGAAAAAAGATTAATCACCTATAAAGGGAAACCAATTAGAATCACCTCAGATTTCTCAGCAGAGACAATCAAAGCAAGAAGAGCCTGGAATGATGTATGCCAAGCCCTAAAAACAAACAACTATCAACTAAGAATACTGTACCCAGCTAAACTCTCCTTCATAACTGAAGGCCAAATAAAAACCTTCCATAGCAAAGAAAAATTGAAACAATACATCTCCACCAAACCAGCACTACAAAAGATTCTTAAAGATGTCCTAAATATAGAAAACAAACAAGACCACAATAAAGGCCAAGAAACTGCACCTAAACTGAGAATCCAAGAACCTTAGGAAGAACCCAGTGTTCGCAACCCCCAAGAAGGTGAATAACATGACAGGAATTCCCAAATACCTCTCAGTCCTATCTCTTAACATAAACGGACTTAACTCTCCAATTAAGCGACATAGGCTGTCTAGTTGGATTAAAAAAATATCCTTCTATCTGCTGCCTTCAGGAGTCACATCTTCCCCGTAAAAACAAACACATTTTCAATGTTAAAGGCTGGAACAAAATCTACCAAGCAAACGGCCCCCATAAACAGGTGGGAGTTGCAATCCTAATGTCAGATAAAATAGACTTCAAATTAAAATTCGTGAGAACAGATAAAGCAGGTCGCTACATTCTAATTAAGGGATCTCTCCTTCAGGAGGATATTACAATTCTAAATATCTATTTGCCAAACAATGGAGCACCCAAATTTATCCAAGAAACGCTACTTTCCCTCAAATCCCACATAGATCCAAAGACATTAATTGTTGGGGATTTTAACACACCACTCTCTCCACTAGATAGATCAATTCGGCAAAAACTCAACAGAGAAACCGTAGATCTAAACAGCTGCATAGATCAACTAGATTTAACATACATCTACCGAATATTTCACCCAGCAGCATCAGAATACACGTT
>NW_012267394.1:789851-808382 GCF_000151885.1 Dipodomys ordii | reverse complement strand
ATTACAGGATGGAATAGGAGAAGCCCTAGGCCTCGTTGGCTCAGGCTGAAATTTTCTTAATAGAGACCCAGAAACCCAACAAATCAAAGAAAGGTTGGACAAATGGGATTGCATGAAGTTGCAGAGTTTCTGCATGGCAAAGGACATAGCTAGCAAGATCAATAGAAAGCCCGCAGATTGAGAAAAGATCTTCACTAGCTATACAACAGACAAGGGTCTCATATCTAAAATATACTTGCAGCTCAAAAAATTAAATCCCCCAACAACAAATCTTCAAAGAAACAACTGCCCAATAAACAAGTGGGCTAAAGACTTGAAGAGAAGGGCTGGGAAGGTGGCTCAGTGGTAGAGAGCTTGCCTTGCATGCCTGAGGCCCTGGGTTCGATTCCTCAGCACCACAGAAGCAAAAAGAAAAAAGCCAGAAGTGGCGCTGTGGCTCAAATGGTAGAGCGCTAGCCTTGAGCTGAAGAGCTGAGGGACAGCGCCCAGGCCCAGAGTTCAGGCCCCACTACCGGACCAAAAAATACAAAACAAAACAAAACAAAAAGACTTTAAGAGAAACTTTTCTGAAGAAGAAAGAAGGGTGGCCAACAGAGAAATGAAGAAATGCTCAACCTCCCTAGTCATAAAAGAAATGCAAATCAAAGCAACATTGAGATATCACCTCACCCCAGCTAGCATGGCTATAATCAAGAACTCTAACAACAACAGATGCTGGAGGGGATATGGACAGAAGGGAACCCTACTGCATTGTTGGTGGGAGTGTAACCTTGTTCAAGCACTTTGGAAAGCAGTATGGAGGTTCCTGAAAAGACTTCACATAGAGCTCCCCTATGACCCAGCAATCCCACTTTTGGGCATTTACCCAAGTGTTTACAAACAAGACCACACTAAAACTACTAGCACAACTATGTTTATTGCAGCATTATTTACCATAAATAAGATATGGAACCAACCCTGATGCCCCTGAGTAGATGAATGGATCAAGAAAATGTGGTATATATACACAATGGAATTCTATGCCTCCATCAGAAAACATGACATTGCCCCATTTGTTAGGAAATGGAAAGACTTGGAAAAAATTATATTAAGTGAAGTAAGCCAAGCCCAAAGAAACATAGGCCCCATAGTTTCCCTTATTTGCAATATCTAGTATATATATGAGTCAAGCAGGAAAGGTCAGGTAATGTGATGTTAGGAAAATGAACCCTTAGATAAGTATTTAAGTGTTTTTTTTTCTTTCATGCATTTGTTTCTAACTCATTTATAAGATTATTTCTTTGTTGCTTTGTATGTCCCTCCCCCACAGTACAACCGCTGCTTTCACTATATTTGATGTCCGTATAATTTGTAGAGGAGATGGGGAAAAACAAATCGGTTAAGGATCGAGTTGGACCCGATGCAACTATGAGAAGTACAAGTTGTCATGTCAAAAACGAACTTTACAACTTTTGGTGGGGGGGCGGGTTTGGGTTGGGTTGTGGGGTGGAGGCTGGGAAGGGATGTGAAGGGTAAACAAAGGAGGAGGCTGCAATGCTTGATAAGAAATGTACTCATCATTTTGCTCATGTATTTGTAACCCCTCTGTACAATATGTTCACAAAAAATACAAATAAAAATTAATTAAAAATAGATATTTGCTACTATGAAAACAGAACAATGAAAACAGCTGGAAATATTTGGGGAAGGTGCAGGTTAGGGAAAATATTAGAGGAGATGAGATTGATAGGAATATATTGTAACCATTGAGGAAAAGAACAATGAAATGCCCCCCTCCATGTAACTAAGGTAATCTAAAAAAAAAATACTCCTACTGGAGTCATTCTTGGATCATTTTCGGTGATTATTCTTAACTTCCCTTAAATCATTTAGAAAGCTAATACTTGTGCATGGTATATATTCACAGCTTAAAATAAAGAACCATTGAATAAATCTAGAGATGATTTTTGAACAGACGTATTTTCTATATTCTCTTTTCTTACCTGCAACTGACTAATGCTAGATTCCGAAGGTCATTTGTCTTTAGCAATTATTCTGCAGCACTACATCCTACCTGCAGCCTTTAATACATTTTAGCCTAAAGAGGATTCATTCTATTTTCTTGGAAATAAATGGGAACCTTTAAATCCAATACCAGTAATAAACATTTCTAATTGATGTTTGAGGAGAGGGAATATTTTCCCTTAGGCATGCTGCCTTTTATCTTGGTCAGTGGCCTTGATGTTTATAGAAAACATTATTTGTGCATTCATAAAGCATAGGAAGAGAGTTAACAGACAATACTTCACTTTCTCTTTTGTCAAACTAGATAAAGACATCATTAGTAATGAAAGGGTTTCTTTTTTCATGATTTAAGGCCAGTACATTTTTTTTTTTTTTTTGTGGTGCGAAGGTTAAACTTGGGAGCTTGTGCTTTCTAGACAAGTGCACTACCACTTGAGACATGAAATGAGTGCTTTTAATGCTCACTATTTGTCAAATAGAGGCACATTTTTGGGTCTAGGATGGCCTGAATGATGACCAACCTATTTACTTACACTTCTGAAATAGGTGGGAAGACAGGCATATACTATCATACTCAGCTTCTTCAGGATTGAAATGAGATCTTACCAACTTTTTGCCCAGGTTGGCTTCAAAATCTGTTCATCTGATCTCTGCCTCCTGAGTAGACAGGATTATATGTGTGAGCCACCAGGCCTAACTAGGACTAGTATAGTTTAGTAGCTAAGTCAAATACAGATTCTGATATCAGTTTTATTTTAATGAGGTGAAAATATATCCCTAAACAAATACCCAAGGATAAGTCACGTGCTGTGAATCAAACTTTTCTCTGTCCATTCCCTATTCCAGTGCCTATAATTTTTTTTCAATTGTGAAATGTAATCACAATACTTACCTTGTAGGGAGCTGCGAGAGGCCGCACCTGGAAGATGGTGCCGGCTTCCGCCCTCTGCCTTCCCGATGGCGAGTGCTCTCTGTGGTAAACAACTCCTTATATGGCTAAGGCAAAGAATCTGGCTTGCTTCCGCGCACCTGAACCTATTGGTGGTTCCCACGTGGCATATCAGGGTTGGTTACCCAGCGGGTACTTAAGGCTGTGGAGAATTCTCCCCGGGGTTGGGGTCAGAAGATTGCTCAAAAGTCCTGAATAAACTGCAGAGAGAAGAGTTCGGTGTCACGTCTTCCTTGCTGGTCGAGGCAGTAGCGACACGGCTGTGGAGAGCTGCGGGAGCCGCGACCAAAGACGGCTGCAAAAGCAAAAATGGCAGGGCCGCGTGGTGCGGCTGCGACCTAAGATGGCGCGGGCTCCCGCCTTCCGTCTTCCTCGTGATGAGTGCTCTCTGTAAAAAACAACTCCTTATATGGCTATGACTTGGCTCCTAGTTTGCTTCCGTGTTTGCAGTCCTATCAGTATATGCCACGTGGCGCTTCAGGATTGGCCATCCAGGAGGCTTATAACCGGAGCGCGGGGGCGGAGGGGAAGGAGAAACAAGGAAAAGCAGGAAGAAGAAGGAAGAAGCGGGCAGGAGAGAAGTAGGAGAAAAGAAGCTGTAAACAAGGTCCTGAATAAACCGTCTGAAAGAAGAACCTGTTGTCGCGTCATCCTTGCGGGTCGAGGCGGTCGCGACACTACCTCACGGAGACACTATGAAGATTAAAGTAGCATAATCATTGTGGGTGTTGAGGAGAGAAAATTATTAACTTCTGACTGAAAATACAGGTCAGAAATAGGCTAAAAATATAAAGGCAAGTAAGGAAAATATCTGAGCTTTATCACAAATAGTACTGAACTCAAGGTTGTAACTGAAAATGCAGTCAAAAGAGTTTTATAGTTTTTTTTCTTTTGTATTTGAAGTCTTTGAGGTGTCTCACCTAATGGAGTTTGGGGCTACAGACTAGACAAATTACTCAAAATTGCCTTTAGTTCTACAATTATAAGACATGAAACAATAAATATATTAAGATAATTCAGCCCTCCTTCCATGGTTAAAATTGCCAAATTTAAGACATACAAATACAGAATACAATTAACTTGGATTTTCAGATAACCAGTTAATGATTTTTAGTGTAAAAATATTCTAGTTCATTTTGAAGATATATTATCAATCTTATTCATTAGTTATCTGAAATATAAGTTAAATGAAGATTTTAGTATTTTATATAGCAAGACTATTCATAGGATGAAAGTGAGTGTGAGAAGAGAATTCTAGAGTGTTGTTATAGTGAATAATACCACAGAAATGGAGAGTTTGACTAACAGCTGCACAAATATGGGAGTATGGTGCCTAGCAGAGTGCAGGCTAAATTAATTATTGTTTTCCTTCATGTCTTTAAGAACCCTCATAGTAAACTCATTTATACTAAGACATTAGTTCCTTACTATGAGGCTGTTCTTAGAGTATTTTCACTTTAAATGAGGTCAACTAGGAAATCAATGCTTAACCAACAAAAATCCTTCCCTAAAGATAGATTTTCATCTTTGAATATCATTAATGCCCTGGGGACCTTGTTAGAAATACAAATACCTAGTGTCCCCTCCCCAAATTTGATTCTTAGGAAGGATCTAGGCATTTGTGTTTTTAGCAAACTTCCCCGGGGATTCTGATGCATAACAAAGTTTAAGGTATGTTATCATAACCTATAAATGCAGTGTCAGGAAGCAGGAATTGGTGTGTCTAGGAAAAGATATTACTCTGTCCAAGTTAACTGAGAAATTATTATACTAGTTCATGGGCTATTGGTTTAGATCCACTGTTAAGACCATAGACAGAGAGAAGCATGCCTTCCGTCTAATCTTAGCAGCAATAGGCTTAAGATATCAAAGTAAGATTATGAATATTGAAGTACTCAAATAGAGGTTATTTATTTTAATCAAGGGTTCTTTTCAGTACTGCATTAGATATTATGTGTGGCTGGTAGCAGACATAGTCACTCATGCTGTCTCTTCTTATTGCATATTAAATGCTGTGTGAAAGGTTATAAGAAAGGCAAGTTAAGGGAGTAGAAGACTGAGAAGTAGTATGGAGAAAGGTCAAGAAAAATGTTATTATATATTTTTATATATATGTATATATATGTGTGTGTGTATATATATATATACACACATTATATATATATATATGTCCTTGTATGGTGAATAGAAATTTACCAAGGGGGAAGTCAGGAAATAAGTAAATGTATATATAGACTTTAGCAGACAAAAGACTACTAGAACCAAAGACTTGATACTGTTATAGATTCTAAAACTAAGAGCATCAGAAGACAACAGAAATAGAATGATGGAGGAAATGATAGAAAAAAAGGGGAGACATACACATACACATACACATACACACACAGTTACAGCGACAGAGATCCTGAGAAGACAGATAAAGCAGACAAGGGAGAGAGATGGGAAGGCAAATCCAGGTTAAAAAATAGTTGCAATCACCCTTACTATAAGGAATTCACTGTTTAAACATTGAATCATGGTGAAACAAAGCACTAGATATTCATGCATTTTTTTTTAGAAAACTCTTAGCTGTGAAGAATCTGAAACAAGGTAGGAAATAAACACTGCATTTGCTCATTCCTGGTGACATTTGCTACTTACAAATTGTTGGTTTTGAGGGAAATATTGATTATAATTCTAAAAGTAGGCAGATACATCATTAATGCATTTAATAATTAAGGGAAGTATCATAATTCAGTCTTGGGAAGTAAGCATTTTTTTCTGAACTTGATCTTAAAGTGAATCTCAAATAGCTATTATTGCAAATCTCCAGGACTCTAATGTGTCCCCCTATCTCTTGTTTTGTTATTGTATGAATTCATTTTCTTGTTGTTATGAAAATTCTGAAAAGCCCTTTGCAACTGATGAACCCAGCTGTTAAGTGTGGGTGATTTGGTTTCTGCTCTGGGCAATGTTGTAGAGTACACCAGGTTCCTGGAAGAAACTTTCTATAGAAAAAGATCAATTTTGTTTCATGGTCCCTAATATTACCTCAAGGTCTCTTCCCTTCTGTTTCTTTTTCCTCTTCCTTTGAATCATACATTCAAATAACCACATGCATGAACATTCAAAGGAACATAGCTCAGCATGTCTTTGTAAAGGTACAGAAGACAATATGGCATTACACATGCTCAATATGCTATTTTGAATTCTCTAGAATTTTGTTGCTACAAAATCAAATATCTTCAGATAAAGGGAAAGTATGTTGCTCAGTCAGAAGCACATAGGTGCCAAGTTTGATTTCTCTTCTGTGTCTTTACCATTTCCCACATTTATTTTACAACCTGAAAGTGTTTTTTCCCCTCCTCTCTTTTCTTTTCCATTTGTAATTTAGAAAGAAAGCAGCAGGAGAGGAATCGTTATATCTGGGGAAGGGTACTTTGAAAAGCTTGTATTACACTAGAGATATAAACCTAGAATGGGAAAGGCACATCTGACAGCTGACATATACATAATAGCTCAATGGACAAAAGAAAATAGTCATGCAGGGAAGACCTGCCCAGCTTCCCTCGACTCAGGACAAGAGGGCACTGCCATTGTACATAGGAGATGGGATGGAACTAAAACTTCTAACTTCAGAGAATCACCTACTGTTTATTTTCCACTTTTTTATTCTAGAAGACTGTAGCTGTTCTTTTCCAAACACTGACTGTATTTTAATGACTTTAGCATCTGTAATGCTTGTTCTCAACTATGAACAAGCTCAGAATTGCTGTTGGCTTCACTGTGACACAGGACCACTCTTTGGGGATCCAATTCCCTTAGTCATCCTCTTTTTCTCCCACTCAACTTTTTATCCTGCTTCTATTGATTCTGGAGAAGAGCCTTTTGACCACATGATCAGAGCATTTAAAAAGGCTCTGCAGTAGTCCAAATCATCAATAATTACATTTATTTTTTGTTTCTCATTCTATATAGACATTGTCCTCTTTAAGTATTATAAAAATTTACTCTAGAGATGACTATGAAATACCTGAGTAAGAGTTGGTATTTACATAGACTACTAATCACTCTTCCAGGATAAAGAGAGCATAAGTATTTCCATACTACTTTTTTTTTCCATAAAATTTCCCTCATCAGTAAATCAATCATTCACTAGCTAAGCTGTATATTGAGTACTTGTGCTAAGTACTGGGGAGAAATTGAGGAGTGAGACATACAAGGATCTTGCCCTCAGAGAGGTTAGAATTTAGCAAAAAGAAAAAAAATCAAGTAATGATGCATAAGTATAATGAGTACTAGGTGAGGCAAAGCAAATATACAGTTGAACCCAACATCCTCTCTGAGAAAGTGACTCTTAGGATGACATGTAAAGACATTTGCAAAGAGGTAAAAAGACAGTTCAGAAGTAAAGATTGTTTCCTGAAGATGACAGGTACAGAAGTCTAAGGAAGGGCCTGGGAATGTAACTCAGTGGTAAAGTGCCTGCCTAACCTACTCAAGGCCCTGGGTTTCACCTCCAACATTGTAAAACAAACAAAACCTAAACTTAAATGAGTCTAGGGAAAAGAGACAACCTGGAAATTTTGGCAGAATTAAAAAGAAAAATTTAAGCAGAGCTAGAATAAGGAAAGTGTAGTGACATAGAATTTGAATAGGAAAGGGAAGTTGAAATGATAGAGAACTGTAATCCAATCTAAAAATTTGAGACTTTTTCACAAAATAGCATGGTCATATGCAAGCTAAAAAAACAGTCTGAATTGATCAAAGTGTAATGTCAGTGACAGTAGTGTAGCTGAATCATTTGAGCAAGGACAAAGAGTAGTGAGAGAAGGACAGTGAAGAAGTTATTGTAGTAGTAGACTAGGTTACCAGTAATAGTGTCCTGAGATAGGGTAGTGGTGCTAGTATAGAAAAAAGCTCGGCAGAGAAGAGAGGTAGAACTTTTTCAAATTAAATTCAGGAGGAAAGGGGCTAGAAAGTGTTGTGAATAGTCCCCTGTTAGTGGTTTGGATAAAGTAGTAAGGAGGCAGTAGTGATTACCTTGTAGGAAATGAAAAATGCTACAAGTTTGGGGAGAAAGAACGTTTCTGTATTAGTTTAGAGTTTGAAATATCATTAAGATCTCTAAGTGGAGATGCCAATTAGGCAGTTAGATATAAGACTGAGGTACAACAAAGGTCAGAGATGAAGCTATGTTTTCATAGGCATGGGTATATATGAGCTGATGTAAAAGGAACATGCTGAACAGCAAAAGCCTGTAACCTAGGATCTGCCTGTTAAGAACATTTACCTGGGAGCTGGGAAGGTGGCACAGTGGTAGAATGCTTGCCTTGCATGCATGAGGCCCTGAGTTCGATTCCTCAGCACCACATAAACAGAAAAAGCTGGAAGTGGGTGCTGTGCTCAAATGTAGAGCACTAGCCTTGAGCTGAAGAGCTGAGGGACAGGGCCCAGGCCCAGAGTTCAGACAAAACCTAGCAACAAGTCTAAGAAGGAGGGACCATAACTCATAAGCAGAAGTAAAACTAGTTGATGATTGTCAATGTGACAAAAAGCAGGGAAATAAATAAAAGAAAGCCAAATGTCTAGGGTGGATGGGCAACTCAAATAAGAGAGAACAAGATAAAAGAATGCTTTATATTTTATCATATGCAAGTCCCTGGGTCTAATGTTTAAGACACCTTCAAAGGAATTGTGGTAAAATGGGAATGTGGGGGGCAGTTCCAAGAGATTCCAAGGGAAAAAGGTAATACAATAGTGAAGTGGAGTGATTAGGAGACAGACAAACAAAAGTATAAATCAATACAAGAGCATTCTCAGTGTAATTTGGAAGTTTGGAGAAAACTCAAGTGATGTGAAGGGTGGCAAACAGACTACAGGAAAAAGTTTTGGCTTTGTTTCATAATATATGACATGACATTTATATTAACCACAGTCTTTTCTTTCCTGTTGAGGAAATGAATCTAAGGAAAATACAGGAAGAAAGGAGACTTGAGTATGCATGGAAACACAAGTCTTTGTCTCTTATTTCCTGGAAGCAAGTTAATCCTAAAAAAATATTCTTCATTTCTCCTATGGGACCACAGCACTTTTGACCTCAGAATCCTGTGATGAGTGACTATAAGACTTCCCACTCCTCTGTCTCAGCAGGACTCTTGCTGCCTACTTCCTTTAGAGATTTTCTTCCTAGTAATCTTCTTTGTCCCTTTGGAAGGATAAACCATTTAAAAAGCATACTGTTCCTATTTGCTGGTCATTCAAGTTTTCCACCAAGATGGGAAAAAAACCTCTGCTTTTATTCCTTTGTGAACATAGGTTTCATGCCTTCAAGAGAAAGAATTTATAGTCAACATAGATTACAGGTCATAAGCTAAGATTAGAAATCAAAAGATCTATTTCTATACTAGAGACCTGCAGAGGTTAAATTTCTCTGTCAAAACCCCAATTATAAAACTATTTTTTAGTTAGGAAAATGTTTCTCATCAGCATATCATCTCTTCTCTGATCTCTGTCAATTTTGAGACATTTTTTCTTCATCTATTGCCTAACTAGCCAGAGCAATTAGCCCCCAATATGGATTTGAAATGTGCTAAATTTCAGGTTTCAAAGCTTTTAGGGCTTAATTCTCATAATCAAATGTAGAAAAAAAAACTTGCCTTCCTAGTGCTATCACCTTTTCTGTATACTCAAATTGTCTTAGAAACTTTACTATGATAGACAGAGAGAGACAGACAGAGAGAGACAGAGACAGAGAGACAGAGACTGTTTCCTATTTCACTCCAAGCATGGATTTTCCCTCTAAAATAATTACTCACTTGATTTCTCTCTTCCATTAGGAAGTGGTATAATATGTCACTTCTCTGGCTTTTTCAAAAACTCTGGACCCCTTATGGTAGAGAGAAGAAGGGAGAAGAGGGATGGAGACATTGATGACTTTTTTTTGATGACCATTAAAAACCAAACTTCCCATTATCTTCTCAGTGTTTCCTATCCACCAATTTTACATGTACCCTGCTCCTCCAACATCACTCCAAACACTCTTGGCTGGATTAGAGCAGAAGACAGAGAAAAGCCTACTGAAGCTACTCAATAAATAAGTTTTGAGTAGAGTTATGATTAGCTAGAAATGCTGCCTGCCTGCCTGCCTCCCTCACTGATGGAATGAATATGAGGTGATTCTAACATTGCATTGCTGCTCTCAAACACACTTGACTGGCCACGTAGGCTTAGGCCTGAGTATTGGCCCTTTCTCTTGGAACTACCTTGACCTCTCCACAAGAAATCCCCATTTCAGCCACATTTCTCCTCATGTGATTAACATGATGCTTGCATATGATCTATCACAGATGCTGACACTTTCACTTCCAAGTATGAATTGGGCATTGTGCAGTGAAGAATGCTGAACTATGGTGAAGAGACCCCATCTGCCGTTTGTGAGGCCTTGTTGATGTTGGCTGTGCTAGTAAAAGCCACTCTCTTGGATGGGTAGTAAATTTCCACCACAGGAGATGATAATATTTGTGAGCCTTACTAACAACCTTGAGTTTTAACATAAGGCAGTTCATTGGTATGCTGCAGAATGTGAACACTTAATGCTTTTGCTATGCAGACTCATCTTATTTCACAACATGATTTACTGCAGCTTTAAGGAACCAGCAGAAGGGAAAAAATAGGAGAGGTGGGAGGAAAAAGAGTTGTGAGTGGAAACATTGATGAGCAGAGCTTTGTTAGTAAATTTCATTGCCACTGATAATGTAATATTTTGCTTTGATTAACGTTCCATCTTGTTGAATTGTAAGATTCTAACAGTTGGTTTTTTTTGTTTGTCCAGTTGCTGATTTCCTCCCCGTCCCCCACTGCCCCAGTTGGGGAGATTTTTGTCTTCAAAACAGCCATTGTATTGAATACAAATGTGAGAAGCAAAGAAGGAAAAAACCACTGCAAAGAGATTCACTGTATCTGAAGATATGCTGGAAATGTCTGTCTTGGAGGATTCATTTGATCCTGTGCAAATTTTCCAGGCAGATGGTGAAGGAATTGGTCATTCATCAAAACACTTGAGCAATCAATATCAACTAATTGTTATAGAATTCCACTAAATGGTATCTATCTTTATTAATATTAACTGACGAAACCTAAGATACTTGGTACTAGTATCTGGTATTTTGTTTTCACAATTAGCTTAAATTGCTAATTACAAAGAAGGCTTATGAGAAATACTGACTCACCTGAGGAGGACACTACTATAAATATAATTCAATGCAGGTAAAGATGATCCACCCTCTACCTAGAGGCTGATATGGCTGCTGACAAGATTGCTTTAAAGTAAAAAATGGTCCAAAGAGGTATTCTGTGGTCATTTTTATCTGTAAATTCCTAGAATGATGGTGTGAAGAAAATAGCACAAAGTATCAAAATAGGAATATTTCAAGTGAAATAATGTACTGAGAGCAACTGGCTTTCCTAACAGACTTGTCAAAATTTTGGATTTAGCCTGAAGATATGTTTAATGGTTTGAGTCCTTTAAAGCACCTGTTTTCTTGTGGATATATAAATGAGCTTAGGGGGAAAAACATGACCATCACCACCACCAAAACAACAATATCAACAAAAACTGCTGGTAGTATTTTCACAAACTTCCATGATCCAGTCATAGAATAATCTTAGTTAACTTTAAAGATGAGAAAACTTTTATTTGTGTCAATTGTTTTCTTTTCTCAAATTTTGGACAAAACACAAAACAAGGTGTCATGGTGTTTATAAGACTTGTAATTTATTTAAAGCTTGACTTGCTTTGTAAAATAATGTTAATCAGTACACTGAGATGGCAGAAAGAGGGCAATCAGAGGCCTGTGTCTCTTGAGAAGCGCAAGTACATATGAAACCACATCTTTCCTTGCTGTCTTGCTGTGAATAGAGGCAAGGCTGAATATATCATCCTCTGCATCAAAGATTAATGACGAAATTGTCGTTCTGATTTTTGTGTCTCTTGATATAACAAAGAAAACTCACTTATGCCTTATTTGTCCTTTCAGTTGACAGTCTGCCAATATCAAATTATTTCAGTATCTCTTTATTAGTGCAAACAAGATAAAGAAGGCTTTTCAGAGGTGGCAAAGAAGGCTCTCTAATATGCACATGCAGCCATTCTGTGGCTGAATGAGCAACCTACATCTTATGTTGTGGTTTTACCCCTTCCATGAAAATGTGATTGTTCAGGAAGCAGTGAGCCTTAATCTTATTTTTATAAATAATCATGAATGAGTAAATCCTTTTTATTGACTGGTGCTTCATCAAAGTTATGCAGTTTGAAATGAAATGTAATATATGCAACATGAGAAAGGAAATCCCCCAAAAGAATGTTACTTTAAACATCATATAGAGGTTATTTCTAAAATGTACTTCTGCATGTAAAATTAAGAGCATTTGCAGGCATTTTGCCTTAATGCTGTGAATCTTAATATAAATAAACAATGTACTATATTTCAAAAGGAGTTTTACAATGGGAAGCCTCAGGATTAGTGTGTTTACTTATCCCTGGTAAATGTAGTAGAGATAAAACCTATGAAGCAAATGCTAATAACACAAAGAGAATACCATCTGTTAAAAAATCCGTTTGTTTCTTATCCAGTTCTTAGAACTCTGCCACAGACCCATCAAATTTAGCACAGCACTTTGCCACAATTACAGTAGCTTAATAGCGATGAAGTAGAGGATACCTTTTTGTGTTTATTTCACTACTTGTGGGCCTGAACAAAAGCATCTGGCTATGTCAGTGAACAGAGAAATGCTGCTTGCAGAGGGTCAGGAGATTGGAAGAGTTTCAGTGGTCAGGAAGACAATGGCATCAAGGGACTTCTGCTGCTGCCAGCACATTCACCTGCAGTATTGGCAGTCTCACGTCTGCTGTGGGGTTTGCACAGTAAGTAATGGCATCTCAGCAAAATAGAGGGAATAGCTGAGATTTTTGTTGGAATTGTAATGCTGAAATAACCTAAAAACAGCCAGGGTGTACAAAACATTGTCAATTTTGCCTGAGGTTTGTTATCCCAGCTGTTTTTTTTTTCTCCTGAGACTCACCTGTGAGAAGAAATCTTTCTTTGTGAGTGAATAGGTGTTACCAGCCCTAATTACTTCACTAATTCTAGGAGGAATCTTTTATTATAACTCTGGGGCTCATAATATTAAGGTCTTAAGAAGCTAGCAGAAAATGGAGACCTGTACTTGGTTCTTGTCTGTGTTCCTTGTTTAAAATCAGATTCTGGCCATTTGGCTAAGAGCAGATTTTTTTTTTATTAAGATCATCAATTTTGTCACCAGCCAGAACAGGGTTCAAATGCTAACTTGGCCACTTCCTTTTGGAAAAACTGTTTAGCTTCTGTGTTAATTTTCTTTTCTAAATAATGTAAACAAATGTAAATCATTATGAGATTGTTAAGTCTACATTAAAATATAAAATTACTGTATGCTTGCAACAAATATTCTAGAATTAGGAAAGTAATATTTTATTAACCCATGCCTATATTTCTGAATATTTTGGTTTTAAAATGGTAGAGATATTATCATTTCCCATTTTTTATGGAAAGTGTCATCTAAGATTTATGGAAGTTTTCTTTTTCGTGTGTGTTGTGGGGATTGAACGGGGCATTGTCCCTGAGCTCTTCATCTCAAGGCAAGTGCTCTACCATTTGAGCCATACTGCCACTTTCGGTTATCTGGTGATTAATTGGAGATAAGAGTTTCACGGAGCTATTAAGAATGGAGTTGTTTTCTAATTTCAGTCACACTTTTCTCATTGTTGGCATACAGAAAAGCCATTGATTTTTGAGGGTTAATTTTATACCTTGTTACTTTGCCAAAATTTTGAATCAGCTTGAGTAATTTGGGAGTGGAGTCCGTGGGATTCTTTAAATACAAGATCATGTCATCTACAAAGAGTGAGAGTTTTACGTCGTCTTTCCCTATTTGGATCCCCTTTATGCTTGCATCTTGTCTTATTGATGTAGCTAGGCATTCTAATACTAGATTGAAGAGAAGTGAAGACAGTGGACATCCTTGTCTTGTTCCTGAGTTAAGGGGAAATGGCTTTAGTTTTTCACCATTAAGTAAAATGCTGGCTTTAATATACAGCCTTTAATATACAGCTTTTAATATACAGCCTTTAATGTATTGAGGATTCCTAATTTTTCCAGAATTTTCATCATAAAGGGGTGTTGGATCTTGTCAAATGCTTTTTCTGCATCTATTGAGATAACCATGTGGTTCTTATCCTTGCTCTTGTTGATGTGATCACCGTGCACCAGAATAAACTCCAAATGGATCAAAGACCACAGAGTCAAAGCAGACACTTTGAAAACATTACAGAAAGGAATAGGAGAAACCCTAGGTCTCCTTGGCACAGGCCGAAAATTTTTTAATAGAGACCCAGAAACACAACAAATCAAAGAAAGGTTGGACAAATGGGATTGCATGAAATTGCAGAGCTTCTGCATGGCAAAGGACATAGCTAGCAAGATCAATAGAAAGCCCACGGATTGGGAGAAGATCTTCACTAGCCATACAACGGACAAGGGTCTCATATCTAAAATATACCTGGAACTCAAAAAATTAAATCCCCCAACAAATCTTCAAAGAAACAACTTCCAATAAATAAATGAGACAAAGACTTAAGGAGAAACTTCTCTGGAGAGGAAAGAATATTGGCCAATAGACACATGCAGAAATGCTCAACCTCCCTAGCCATAAAATAAATGCAAATCAAAACAACATTGAGATTTCACCTCACCCCAGTTAGAATGGCTATAATCAAGAACTCTCTTAATAACAGATGCTGGAGGCAATGTGGACAGAAGGGAAACTTACTGCATTGTTGGTGGGAGTGTAAACTTGTTCAACCACTTTGGAAAGTAGTATGGATGTTCCTCAAAAGAGTCCATATAGAGCTCCCCTATGACCCAGCAATCCCACTTTTGGGCTTTTACCCAAAGGATCACAAACAAGACCATACTAAAGCTACCAGCACAACTATGTTTATTGCAGCATTATCTACCATAGCTAAGATATGGAACCAACCCTGATGTCCCTCAGTAAATGAATGGATCAAGAAAATGTGGTATATATACACAATGGAATTCCATGCTTCCATCAGAATGAATGACATTGCCCCATTTGTTAAGAAATGAAAAGACTTGGAAAAAATTATATTAAGTGAAGTAAGCCAGGCCCACAGAAGCATAGGTCCCATGGTTTCCCTTATTTGCAATAACTAGAATATGTCTGAGACAAGCAGAAAAGGTCAGATAAGTTGATGTTAGGTGAAAAGAACTCCAAGATAAGGACTCAAATGGTTTTTCTTTCTTGCTATTGTTTCTGACATATTTATATTTCTTTGTTGTTTTGTATGTCCCTCCCATATGGTATAACCCCTGTTTTCACTGTATTTGATGTTGGTATAATTTGGGGAGGGGAAGGGAAAAACAAATTGTTTAAATAGGGATACAGGTGGACCTATTGCAACAATGAGATGTATAAGTCGTTATGTCGAAAAACAAACTTTACAACTTTGGAGGGGGTGGTGAGGGAGGGTGATAGGAAGGGATGGAAAGGGGAAACAAAAGAAGATGCAACAACGCTTCATAAGAAATGTACTCATTATCTTGCCCATGTAATTGTAACCCCCTCTGTATGGTATTTTAACAATTTAACAAAAGAGTTTCATGGACTTTCCTGCCTGAGCTGGCTTTTGTTTGTTTGTTTGGTTTTGGGTTTATTTGTCTGTCATGGGGCCTGCAATCTGGGCTTATGCGCTGTCCCTCAGCTCAAGGCTAGCACTCTACCACTTGAGCCACAATGCCACTTCTGGATTTTTCTGCTTATGTGGTGCTGTGGAATCGAACCCAGTGTCTCATGCATGCAAGGCTAGCACCCTACCACTAAGCTACCTTCCCAGCCCCTAGGCTAGCTTTGAACCATGATCCTTAGATCTCAGCCTCCTGAGTAGCTAGGACTACAGGCATGAGCCACCTGTGCCTGGTTCATCTACGTTTTAAAGTAACCATTTAAAGTTATTGAGAGAATGATACAATTTTTTTCTACTTGAGAATAAGAACTCAATTAGTTAAGTCAAATAAAATGTCAATATCAAAAAAAATGAATTGCTAATTTCACTTTTCATGGGGAATAACACACACTAAGTGTTAGACAAATGGTAGTTGTCATGAGTAGAGCATCTTGTGCCCTAGTGACAAGTGGCGCTAGTATTATTGCTCTAATTCAATGTCATGCTCTAGGAAACAGTCAATTTTTTCTTGAAAGGAACATAAAGGGTTACATGAAAATTTGTCTTTTATTTGTTGAGAATCTGAAACCTTTAAAGGGAAAAAAGTCAAATAGTTTTCAGGAATTTTAACACACTTCATTCTTTTCAAAACACCTTGGAAATTTTCCCCTTCCAAAGATTTATGTTCCTATGACTCACCTTCAAAAAATCTAAAACAAAATCAGACCAAGGAGTCTCCATTTGTAAGCAATTCCACTAAGTGATTCTGACACACACTTTAGGAGTGAGAACCACAGGTTGAGAATGTTCTTCCCAGGATTCCAGTGATGTGTCAGACCATGTGCCATGGTGAGAAACTTGATTGAAACCCAGAAATGGGCAGTGGTAAAGATGGTGAACAATGAACAGGATGCTGGCAAGATTCAGGCAAGAATGGAGATGGTAGATAGTGAAGTGGTGATCTTTAGGATTATTATGAACATCATCAGCTTAGATGATTCAAAGTGCCAGAGATTCTGAAAAGCTGGCAGAGCAATATCAGCCAGTTCATTCAGGCTTGTGAAATGAATTGTACACATAACTCTTCAGAAAACAAAGCCATAACAGGTGGAGATTTTAGAATTTTTTTTTTATAAATTCAGCCTAGTCTTAGAGGGTTGTTGTTTCATCATTAATAATGGTTGTGTATTTATAGGTACTTTAAAAAGAGAAACAAAGACACCATTGGCAAAAGATGAATCAAAAGAGAAAGCAACAGACCTGCTACTTTTTTTATTTAAGAGTAATAATCATTAGACTTTCCTTATTTGCACCTAAGAGGATTGACTTTCCACATATTCCCATTCCAATAGCTAGAAATTGCCCTATCAAACTCAGACTCCTCCACATACTTATGCTGTGAGTTGTTCTTAGCAATTTTGCAGAGCCAAGTGCTAGATTCAATAGGATCTATTCAATATTTAGAATTTATTCATTCAATGCAGATTGAGATGGTGCCTGTTTCTTTGTACATGAGAGGCTATTTTGTGGGATACTTGTGTTTTCTGCACTGTGCACAGTCAATAACTTGCGCTGATTGGCTGAAGCTAAGACTATATGTTACCCCATCAATTGTTTTCTGTAGAATTAATCAGTGGCTATTATCCTGTACACAGAGCCTGAACATAGGTCTGTGCTCAGAGGTTGATTTGGCCATTTACTATGTGACTTTCAGCATGTCCCAGAGCTTCTACCCTAGCTTAAACAGCTTGAATGACCGGGAACCTACTTTATTTAGCATATAAATGGCAATGTTTGAAAGCACATGTGCAGTGAGGCTCAAACTTTCCATTGCAATGCATTGCTTCCATATTGAAGCACAGGGTTCCCATAGAATCCAATTATCTCCATCTTCTTCATCACCATTCTAATATAAGCCTTCAATATATCTGAACTACAAAAGCCATCAATTTACCTGAACTACAAACTAGTTCCTTCACATGTACTTGCCCAAATTTGATAAAAGTTGAACAGCTCTGATCCAAAATTCAAAATGGAAAGTTCTCTAAAATCAAAACCTTTTTGAGCATTATTATATTACTCTAAATGAAAATTTTTCCTGACTTCATGTATGTTATGAGCTACCTTCAAAATACTTTTTCATTTAAAGTATTTTTACAAAATTCTTTTTAGACTATATGTAGCTGATGTATATGGAACATGTTTAGACTTGAGTCTCATTTCCAAAATATCTCATTAGGTATATGCTACTATTCCAAAATTCAAAGTATTTCTCATGGCAAGAACGTTGGATAAGGGATATACAACTTTTATTTACATTCCAAACTTATTTTTTCCCTAAATTCAGGTATGATCCTGTCAGCTTACTCACCTTCCTTGCAGGACCTGTACTATAAACTTCATAGTACAGGTTCTGCAAGAAGAGACAACACTCATTACTAAGGCTTTCATTGTTCAGCAAGGTGTATCTTCTCCTTACTTGTATCTCAAATACTACTGTGCACGCATTGTGGTTTTCATCATGTACTGGGCATCAGCCACAATCAAATTTTAGGTTGTGAATAGTGACCATGATTTAGGGTACATATCCAATTTCATATTTGTTTCCAGGACAAGCATTTAAACATGCTATTTGGAATATCTTTCATTTTAGTAGGTACCCTAGTTTGTAGATACACAGTTATTGGGTAACTTGGGTGACATTTATGCTTTTTTTTTAAATTTTATTTTATTTTATTTGTGAACATACTGTACAGAGGGGTTACAATTGCATGGGCAGGATAATGCGTACATTTCTTACCAAGCATTGCAGCCTCCT
>NW_012267394.1:761997-782394 GCF_000151885.1 Dipodomys ordii | reverse complement strand
TGTCTAACTCTCTGTCCTGTGATGGCACACTTGGTGTGTTTCTCTGGCTTGGGATTGTTCACTGGAACTCTAAAACTGCTTTCTATGCGAGAGCTTGTTCAGCTTCCAGCTTCTCCTCCGCCATCTTGTCGACATCTATGCTTTTGATTGGCGTGTTTCCCAAAAATAGAGACTGCTTTTATATTTCCTACTATAGTGCCTGATATGTAATAGACAATCCCCAAAATGTGCAGAAAATAATACAGACTGAATACAATCAGCATCCTTTTCTTATTAGGCTTTCTCTTACAGCTTCCTGAACTTGCAGTTAGTAGCTAAGCATGGTGTCATCTTAGGCATGTCAATTTACATCCATATCCACTATGAGCATCATTCCATGTCCCAGATCTCCATGATTCCAAATAAGAATATACCTACTCAGAATCCTGTATTTTTAGTACTTAATCTTGAAGCAACCAAATTCTAGCCAGAAGCATTGTGACTCATTAAGAGTCATGCTTGACTTGTGTGCATGGTTCCAGAAATCAACTCTGAAATAATTCTCTTTGGTAAGACCAGAGATTATTTTGGGAGGGAAGCAGATCATTCATGAGACATTGTTGTATGCCAGAACTTGTAAAAAGTTGTAAATCTCTGTGCCTCTACAAATACACAGAAACTTACAGTGCTTGTTTTTTCCTTGAAAGTGCCAGTGATTCAATCTAGAGCCTTGTGTGTGCTAGGCAAGTGCCCTACAACTGACCAACATCTCTAGCCCACATAAACAATTTTATGTACATTCTTAGGAGGTTTATTGAGAAAAACCTAGCCATAGAGAATTGGGCTATCTGGAGAATTTCAGTATAATTTATATTGTTGCTAAACCAGAAACCTGTTTTATATAAACAATTATGATAATTATTACATTGATATTATACCAAGGGATTCCATATATTATTCCTTCTATTATTGAATATGTTTGAAATCTTCTATCACAAAGAATTAAAAAGTACATTGTCTTTTTTAAGGAGAAGAAAACAGAGGTGTGTGTGTGTCTGTGTGTGTATGTGTGTGTACATGTATATATATACTAAGGTACAAACATGGGGTACAGTGTGGTTTTTATAAGGAAATGTTTAAGGAGGAGTCAACAATGCTTGGCAAGCAATGTACTTTATTACCTTGCTCATGTAACTGTAACCTCTCTGTACAGTATTTTTACAATTTAAAAACTTATTTTTAAAAAGGAGAACATTAAAAAATAAAAATATATAAAATTTCATTAAGTGGGAAATTGATCCTCCTTTCCATTTACCTTCATTTAAAAGTTTAGCATTAGCTACATGCTCTTCACCTTTCTTGTCCCATCAGTTAAATCTTGCCAATTCTGTCCTGTCTAGTTCCTATACTGCTTTCTCTGTCTTTTTGCCCTTCTCAACACTTTCATTGTACTAGACTTCATTACTTCTGATCAAATCCACTGCATAAAAATTTTCTAACCATGTATACCAACACTTTCCAAATTGTTCATTAATGTCTCCCATTGGCAGTGACCCTTATGCCTCTATTTACTCCATAGTACTGATCATAATCTCTCTTCAAGTACACACATTCACATAAAAAACTGTGTGTGCACATATCTTTTCAGCATGTCATGGATTTTAAGTCACAGACTTAAATATATCTGAGATTCTTATGGATTAATTTTCTAGGTCTCTTCACCCTCAGAAAAATAAGCTCAACATCTAATATCTCTTAGTATATTTGTACTGCTATAAGAAAATACCTGCGACTGGGTAATTTAAAGAGAACAGAAGTTTGTGACATGTTGAATTGAAACTTCTTTGTGTAACTACTTAAAGACAATAAAATTAATTTCTATATGAAGAAAGAAAATAACAGTTATTTCTCACAGTTTTGGAGGCTTGGAGGTCCATTAGGCACCAGCATGTCTGATGATGGGGTGATCTCTGCCTCTAAGTGGACATGTCTTTATTGAACTCTCTAGGAGAAAGAAATGCTATATTCTCACATGACACAAAGGACAAAAGGGAAAATTTATCTTAAGCATGAATCTATTCATGAAGATAGAAACTTGGGGGCTTATTCAACTCTATAGGCCACGCTACTTAACACCACAACTATGAGGATTAAGTTTCATCAGAGTTTTGTTGGTCATGGGGCTTGAACTCAGGACCTGCTCTCTATCCCTGCATTCTTTTCCTCAAGGCTAGGGCTCTACAACTTTGAGCCATCGCTCTATTTCATGTGAGTTTTGGAGGAAGCATAACCAAGCCTTAGCACTATCCAAAAACACAAGTACTTTCATTTACAATTTTGGGGCTTTGCACATTCCTCCAGACCATAGTTCCCCAGTTTTTAGAGAACAGAGCATCTCATCTTATGTATTGTGTCATCAATGCTCTAGCTAGATTCATTTCAGCACCACATACCTCTGTATTCATTGGCATATCCTGGATGGTTTTAATTCAATATCCTCTTTGAAAAGCAATCTTCCTCTATTCACATTTCTGCTTCTTGAAGTTCGAAAGAACTACTAATCCAATGTGAATTGGCAGGAAAGGAATTTTCATGATGATGAGAATAAGAAATGTCATTTAGATATAAGATGTTCCCCAAGATCTCTGTATTGAATGCTTGGACTCAGCTGGGGTCACTATCAAGAAGTAAATAAATCATGAGGGTACTCACCTCATTATCAGATTAAACCATTGGTGAGATCATAGTTGAGTGCACTATTAGAAGGTGAGCCTAGTTGAGGAAGTAAGTCACTAGAAATTTGCCTTTTAAGGATATATCTTGTACTTGTATCCTTTTTCACTTTCTACTTCCCAGTTTCTATGAGGTGAGTAGCTTTCTTTTCCTCTCCCCTAATGCCATGATCTTCTGCCTTGCCACCAGAGAGAAATAATGGGAGTATATGTCCATGAGAAAAACCTTGGAAACCATGAACCAAAGTAAATCTTCCTCCTTTTTTAGTTGATTTTCTCAGGTGTTTATTGCATAGTGATGAAAAAGTAACACAGGAAATAAACAAGTCAGAAAAAAGCAACAGCTTCTCTTTTCTCTTCCTAATCACTCTGCAATCCCATGTGAAAATGAAGTCTCCTTTCAGCTGAACTGCACTGGACTTTTCATTTTTCCCCTTCAATTCAACTTATATTATTTCACATGAATTTACCATTAATCTAGTATTTTTAACCTACCAAAATTGCAATATCATATGCCTCAACCTAATACTGATGAGTAAAAAAAACATATAACTGAGAGTATTAGCTTCTGAGAACAAGCATGGCTCTTCTCTCTACTTCAGGCTCTGTTGCTGTTCAGTGAATATTTATAGGATGAATGATGTCTATATCTAGAGATTTCTCATAGCAAAATAAGATCTTCCAATTAAAGAGATATATGTGAGTGAAATTTGACCAAAAAAGTGTTTGACAATATTTGACCCTTTTGGAAGCACCTGGATTGAAAAAAATGTGCAAAGATTTTATGAAAAATACTGTCAAAATATGCATCCACTCCCTTTAGATCATATAATGAAGACTTGCCTGGAGAAAGCAAAATGATGCTACCTTCGGAGCAAATTGAATGCTTACCATGGAAACAAATCAGAGACTAGGAACCAAACCCATCAGCAGAAACTTGTCTCTGGTCTCTTGGATAGAATTCAACAATGCAAGAGTCTTTTAAAATGAATCCATAGCATCTACTAAAACGGAAGTATACTGGCTGGTGTTTCTACCTTAGGAGAAACTGTCTCCCAAGTAGCAACACTTCCAAGAAAACAGGAACCCTTTGTAATTTAGCGCACATCTGTCTCCATGAGTTCAACTTTTCTGTGCCATACTTCCACTTTCAGCTTTTTTGGTGCTTAACTAGAGGTAAGCGTCTCATGGCCGTTTTTGTCAGAGGCTGGCTCTGAATCATAATGCACAGATAGATCTCAGCCTCCTGAATAGCTACAATTATAGGTGTGAGCCATCAGCAACTGGTGGTTTCTACATTTTTAAAAGAGCGTTATAAAACAAAAAAAAAAAGCAAAAGAAGGAAGAATACATAACAGACATTTTAATGTGGCTTTCAAAATTTGAAATATTTATGATCTAACCTTTTACACAAAACTTTTGTCATCTCTTGTATCAGAGAACAGACAGAAATTTAAAGGGTGAAATTCTGGAAATGAGAGAGCCATAGATGAGAGCTCAAATATCTACTTAGCTGAGATCTGAGGATCGTGATTCAAAGCCAGCCCAGGCAGGAAAGTCTGTGAGACTCTTATTGCCAATAAACTACTCAGAAAAAGCTGAAAGTGGTGCTGTGGCTCAAGTGGTAGAATGCTAGCCTTGAGCACATAGAGGCTCAGGGTCGATGCCCAGGCCCTGAGTTCAAGGTCCTGGACCTGCAAAAAAATCTGCTTAAAAATTCTTCTGTAAACCCCATGATATTCCAACTAGAGGTCACTGTTTTGAAAAAAATTGTATGAACACACATGAAAATGATGCACAGGAATTTATGTCAATGTTTAATGTTGCTCTCAGTTGTGAGATAAATCCCACCAAGGTCATCATTGGAGTATGGAAATATGAAGTGGCTACTAAGCGCAGGCAACAGACTCACTCTTTTTTTTTATTTACTGTTCTGCAGTTTGACAGTGGGCTGGAGTAGTTGTGACATGTGAGAACTAGAGATATCCACTTAGGAAAGCATTCTACAGCAAACATACTCACTGAGGTGTAGCAAATGTACTTTCCAAAGATGTTTTATGATGGCTCTCATTTTTATTAACATTCAAATGAATTTTTTAACCTCAAATAATATGGCCAGAAAAAACTGGTCTCTTCAGTGGAAATCTTTTAACTGCTTGATAAGATATGAATTACCAATGATATTTCTCCTAAATTTCTAAATACCAACTGTTTTCCTTGTTTATTAATAGAAAGATGGCCATTTACTAAAAGCTCGTGACCCTAATTGCATGTGCAGATTCATGCTGTTGTTTTGGTATTATAATTTTATAGAAAAGTAAAGACTATATGTTAATATTTATTCTCTAATTTTATTCCAACATATAAGGAAGTCATTAATCATTTAAAGATTTACAACTTGAAAACATAGTTTTTATCACACAAGAGAATTCTAGGGACCAATACATACAATTTTCATCTGTGTTAATTACTGTGCGACCTAATCTTTCATCTATCATTATGCACTTAAAAGATTTGCTTACCCACGATCTCATTCTATTTTCTGTACTATTAATAATGTATCTCAAGGATGGGCAGTCCCTACATTCCTCAGGTAAGAACTTCACAGATAAGATAGAAACTTTAGTTAAAATGAAATATCTAATATATATTTTGGGTGTAGGTAAAAATAGAATTATAGTTCTTAAATTTAGACTATGATAAGTTATCTAAGTTTTCATTCTACACAGAGAAAGAGACAGAGGCCAAGAGCAAGGGAAATTTTGTGTCTTGGTAAATATTATATTTGTGATATATAATGCTGAAATAATGTCTTTGAAAATAATTGTTCTAAAATAAAATGTAGGGGGGAATAATATTTCTTGAACCTACCACTAGAGAGAGAGAGAGACAGACAGACACACAGACACAGACACAGACAAAGACAGACAAACAAGAGGAATATGTCAGGGCATTGTTCATTAGTGCTGTCTAGAGAAATCACAAAGAATTCTCCAAATGAGGAAAAAAACAATGTTCCTATTTTGAGAGTCAAACCACTCTTCCTAGTTTATATTAACAAGCATTTGTTTGCATTTCAAAGGGTGGGAGGGGTAATGGGGAAAAGCACTTCTTAATCCCAGTGACTACTACCAATAAAAATAAAACATTTTTTCACACTGAAGTTACACATTTTTGTTTAGGTTTAAGACCAGGATTTGAATTCAGTACCTGATGTTTTGTATTCTGCCACCCGAACCATTCCTTCAACCCTGAAATTATGTATTTTAACAGATTTATATAAAGTGTTCATATATAAAATCTATTAAGGGCTCTTCTCCAATTTAAAGATTTAAGTAATTCAAAAATAAAGCATTTGATATTTGAAAAAAGTGCAGGTTTACAAATTATGCATAGTTTGTCACAAAAACTGCAAAAAGTGATAATGTGATAGCAATTGTAATTTTGTTTTTGCTTTTTTAAATATATATTTTTATTGTAAAGATACTGCACAAAGGGGTTACAGTAACATGAGTAAGATGATGAGTATATTTACCATCAAACACTGTTACTCCCTCCTTTGTTTTTCCCCTACTATCCCTTCTCTCCCCATCTCTCCAAATTCTCCCCCTCCCTCCAACCCGGAAGCTGTAAAGTTCATTTTCAACATAGTGTCATGTACATTTCACTGTTACAATGGGTCAAGCTGTATCCTTATTTAAGCATTTTGGAATGTCCCTTCCCCTCCCCAAATTATAAAAATATATATACAAGATGCAGGACTCTGGAATCAAATACAGTGAAAACAGGGTTATACCATGGGAGAACAAACAAAAGAAACAAAAAAAAAAACCACAGTACATTATAAATACATTACAAACAACAGCAATGAAGATAAAATCTCTTGTGTCCCTATCTTGGGGTTCATTTTGCTTAGCATCATCTTATATGGTCATATGAAATAGCTTTTGACCTTTACTGCTTGTCCTAGACATATGCTAGTTATTACAAATAAGGGAAACAATGGGACCTATGTTTCTTTTGGCCTGGCTTACTTCATTGAATATTATTTTTTTCCAGGTATTTCTGTTTCTTAACAAATGGGGCAGTGTCATTCTTTCTGATGGAGGCATAAAATTCCATCATATATATATATATATATATATATATATATATATATATATATATATATCACATTTCCTTGATCCATTCATCTACTACTGAGGGGCATCTGGGTTGGTTCCATATCTTAGCTATGGTAAATAATGCTGCAATGAACATAGTTGTGCTGGTAGCTTTAGTATACCCTTGTTTGTGATCATTTGGGTAAATGCCCAAAGTGGGATTACTGGGTCATAGGCGAGCTCTATGAGGAGTCTTCTGAGGAACTTCCATACTGCTTTCTAAAGTGATTGAACAAGTTTACACTCCCACCAACAATGCAGTAAGGTTCCGTTTTGGCCACATTATCTCCAGCATCTGTTGTTATTAGGTTTCTTGATTATAGCCATTCAAACTGGGGTGAGGTAGAATCTCAATGTTGTTCTGATTTGCATTTCTTTTCTGGCTAGGGAGGTTGAGCATTTCTTCATGTGTCTATTGGCCATTCTTATCTCCTCTTCAGAGAAGTCTCTCTTTAAGTCTTTCTCTCACTTATTATTTGAGTGGTCGTTTCTTTGAGGATTTGCTGTTGGGGTATTTAATTTTTTGAGTTCTAAGTATATTTTAGATATGAGGCCCTTGTCCGTTATATGGCTAGTGAAGATCTTCTCCCAATCCGTGAGCTTTCTATTGGTCTACTGATCTATTGATCTGTATTCTTTGCCATGCAGAAGCTCTGAAGCTTCATGCAATCCCATTTGTCCAACCTTTCTTTGATTTGTTGTGTTTCTGGATCTTTATTAAGAAAATTTCTGCCTGTGACAAGGAGACCTAGGGTTTCTCCTGTTCCTTCCTGTAATGTTCTCATGGAGTCTACTTTGACTTCGAGGTCTTTGATCTATTAGGACTTGATTCTGGTGCAGGGTGATATATATGGATCTAGCTTTAGTTTTCTACAGGTGTTTAACCAGTTTTGCCAGCCCCATGTACTGAAAAGGCTATCTTTCTTCCATTCTATTTTTAAGCTCCCTTATTGAAGATTAGGTGACTATAGGTCTGTAGGTTAATTTCTGGGTCTTCAGTCCTATTGCATTGGTCCTCAGGTCTGTTCTTGTGCCAGTACCAACCTGTTCTGACTACTATGGTTTTGTAGTAGAGTTTGAAATTTGGTATTGATAGTCTCCAGCACTGTTCTTTCTGCTAAGGATTATTTTTGCTATTCAGGGTCTTTTATTGTTCCATATGAATTTTTGGATTGCTTCTTCTATTCCATTGAAGAATGAGGGGGGAATATTGATAGGTATCACATTGAATTTGTAGATAGCCTTTGGCAGTATTGCCATCTTCACAATGTTAATCCTCCCAATCCAGGAGCATGGGAGGTTTTTCCACTTGCTTAGTTCTGCTTTAATTTCCTTTTTCAGGTTTTTAAAGTTTTTATCATAGAGTTCCTTCACCTCTTTAGTTAATTCCTAGATATTTTGTTTTTTGGGGGGCTAATACAAAATTTGTTGCTTTACTAATTTCAGCCGTGCTCTTCTCATTATTGGCATATAGGAAAGCCATGGATTTCTGAAGGTTAATTTTATACACTGCTGCTTTGCCAAAGAGTCTGATCAACACATGTGACTTGGGAGTGGAGTCCATGGGGCTCTTTATACAAGATCGTGTCATCTGCAAAGAGGGAGATTTTTACTTCATGTTTCCCTATTTGGATCCCCTTTATGTTTGCATCTTGTCTTATTGATCTAGCTAGGCATTCCAATACTAAGCAGAAGAGGAGCGGAGAGAGCAGACATCCTTGTCTCATTCCTGACTTTGGACAAAATGGCTTTAACTTTTTGCAATTAACCATAATGCTGGCTGTAGGTTTGTCATACACAACCTTTATTATATTGAGGAATGTTTCATGAATTCCTATTTTTTCCAGAGCTTTCATCATAAAGGGGTTTTGGATATTGTCAAAAATTTTTTGCATCTATTTAGATAATCATGTGGTTCTTATCCTTGCTCTTGTTGATGTGTTGAATTATATTAATTGATTTGCATATATTGAACCAGCTTTGCATCACTGAAATGAATCCTGTTTGATTATGAAGTATGATTTTTTTTGATGAGTGGTTGAAATGGATTGGCCAAAATGTTTTGAGAAGTTTTGCATAGATGTTCATCAAAGAAATGGTTCTACAGTTCTCTTTCTTTGATGAGTCCCTGCCTGGTTTTGGGATGAAGGTTATGATGGCTTCATAATAAGAGTTTCATAGTGAACTTTCACTTTCAATTTCATTGAAGAGTTAAAGGAGTATTGGTGTGAGTTCTGCTTTGAAGGCCTTGTAGAAATCTGCAGTAAATCCATCTGGTCCTGGGCTTTTGTTTGGTGGGAGGTCTCTCATTGCTGTTTCTGTTTCAATGCTTGATAAGGGTCTATTAAGTTGGTTTAAATCATCTTGGTTTAGTTTGGGCATGTCAATATTTACTAGAAATTCATGCTGATCTTTCAGATTCTCAAACTTATTAGCATAAAGGTTTGGGAAGTATTTCCTTATAATGCTCTTGGTTGTTTCAGTGGTGATGTTTCCATTCTCATCTCTGAGTTTGTTTATTTGGGTGTGTTCTCTTTTTATCTGATAAGATTTGCTAAGGGTCGGTCATTTTGTTCATTTTTTCGAAGAACCAAATCTTTATTTTGTTGATTCTTTCTATACTTTTTTTGTACTCTAATTAATTTAATTCTGCTTTAATTTTAATTATTTTTTTCCATCTACTGGATTGGTGTTTAGCTTGCTGCTCTTTTTCAACTTCAGGTGCCTTATTAAATTGTTGGTTTCAAATCTCTTCAATTTGTGAATTTAGGAACTCAGAGCTATAAACTTACCTCTGAGTACTGCCTTTGCTGTGTCCCAGAGGAACTGATAGTTTGTGTGTTTATTTTTGTTAAATAACATGAACATTTGAATTTTGTTTCCAATCTCTTCCATGACCCACTGGTAGTTCAACAGTGTGTTGTTCTGCCTCCATGTGTTACAGAATTTTCTTTGGTGACTTTCGGTGTTGAATTCTAATTTTATTCCCTTGTGGTCTGAGCAAATGCAGGGCATAATTTGAATGTTTCTGAATTTGGACAAATTTGGTTTGTGACCTGAAATGTGGTGTATTTTGGAGAATATTCTGTGTGCTGTTGAGAAGAATGTGTAATCTTGTGCTTCTGGGTGAAACATTCAGTAGATGTCTGTTAAGTCCTGTTGGTCTATGCAGTTGCTTAAATCTGAGGTTTCTCTGTTGAGTTTTTGCCAGGTTGATCTATCCAGCTGGGATAGTGGTGTGTTAAAGTCCCCAATAATTAATATCTTTGGATCTATGTGAGATTTTAGTGAAAGTAATGTGTCTTGGATAAATTTGGGCACTCTGTTATTTGCTGAATAGATATTGAGAATTGTAATATCCTCCTGAATGAGGGATCCCTTAATTTCTATGTAGTGACTGTTTTTTTTTAAATTTAATTTGTGAACATACTGTACAGAGGGGTTACAATTACATGGGCAGGATAATGCGTACATTTCTTACCAAGCATTGCAGCCTCTTCCTTTGTTTACCCTTCTCATCCCTTCCCAGCCTCCCCCCTCCCCCCGATTCCAATCCTTCTCCTCCCCCCCTGTTTTTATGTCTTCTCAGTAATTTTAATTTGAAGTCTCTTATCTGCTATTAAGATTGCAACTCCCGCCTGTTTATAGGGTCCATTTGCTTGGTAGATTTTATTCTAGCCTTTCACTTCCAGAATGTGTAGTTTTTGTGGGCTAGTTGTGTCTCTTGAAGACAGAAGATAGAAGGATCTTGCTTTGATCCAGCAACACAATATATGTAGCTTAATTGGAGAGGTAAATACATTAATATTGAGAGTTACCACTGAGAGGTGTTGGTCCCCACCCTTTTATCCATTTTTTGGGGGGAAGGAGCTCTTCCTTGGCTGTTCTTGCTGTGATTATCTAGTTCTCTGTTTGTGGACCATTTCATTGCCAATATTCTGTTCTTGTTGTTTTCCTATGTCAAGAATATCTCTGAGGATTTTTTTGTAGAGCTGGGTTGGTATTGATACATTGTTTCAGATTTTCCTTGCTAATGAAGGTTTTTATTTTGTCTTTCTGCTATGAATCAGAGCTTAGCTGGGTAGATTATTCTTGACTTTAGTGTATGGCATACCTCTGTCCAGGCCATCCTTGCTTTTATTGTCTCTGCTGATAAGTCTGTGGTAATTCTGATTGGCTTACCTTTATAGGCAATTATTCTCTTATCCCTGAAAGCTTTAAGAATTCTTTCCTTAGTACCTATTGATCCTTACGGAATATAATGTGGCAGTGGGATGACCTGTTCTGGTCTAATCTATTTGGGGTTCTAAAAGCTTCTTGTATCTGGATGGGTCTGTCCTTTTGTATATGTGGAAACTTCTCTGTTAGGATTCTGCTGAATCCTAATCCATTGGCTTCCCTCTCCAGGCCCTCCTGTATACCTATGAGTCTCAAATTAGGCTTTCTGAATGTATCCTAAATTTGCTGCAGTGATCTGTCATGTTTCCTGGTTTTGTTATGAATATCTGTGCACTCTTTTTCTCTATGGAGTCTAAACTGACTTCTGCTTCAGAGACTCTTCTGTCTCCTCCATTTTTCTTTCAAGTTTTTTTTTACTTTTCTGTTTATCTCCTTTCCTTCTTGCTGGTCTTTCTCAATGGTGGATATCTCTTTAGTGAGGTTTTCTTTTAAGTCTTGAATAGATTGCCTAACCTCCTGGAGTTTGGTTTTCCACTGCTTTACCTGGGTTTCTATATTTTCATTGGACTCTTTCTCCTTCTGTTGGAATTCCTTTATCCTCTTATTTGTGGAGGCCATGAATTTGTCTATTAGCTTATGGTTGGCCTCATCACATTCTTTTATACCTCTATCAGTCTGTGCAATTTTTCATTCAGCAGATATACCAACCAGGCTTTTAAAATATCTTGAGCATTATCCTCTAGGTCATTCTGGGACTGTTTTCTAGCTTGTTTATGTGGAGATGGTGTTGGAGTTAGTTGATGTTAGTTGTTAGTTAGTTGTTTGTTAGTTGTTCTTTCTTGTGTTTCTGTTGTTAGTTCTACCCATTTGGAGACAAAAACCACACCAGTACGACAATAGTCATACTGTTTTTCAAGGCCAGAGCCAACCTGGTGTTGTGTATATGCTTAGATCTTAGGGTTTCAGAATTATGGGTAGGTGTTTACCTATTTAGCTCTCTTTTTCTTTGTTTTGAGAGGGATGTTGTGGTTCTGGGGTAGAGATGACATATATTTGTAACTTTTGAGACAATCTGTGTTTGGCTGATAAGTGGTCTTCACCTTAAAGTTAATAAGATGGGCCTCTTGTACTCAGTTAAAATAGAAATGGACTGGAGAAGATGGAGAAGCGAAAGTTTAGGATTGGAGAGATATAAATTTAAGTTCAGAAGACAAATTAGGTATAATGATAGTAGAGGGGTAAGAACAGCTTAGAGGAGAGGTACATGTAGTAGGAAGAGAATAGAGAACTTTTTCAGATTGTAAGAGGTAGAAAAGAATTTTTTTAAAAAAAGGTTATGTAAGGAATAGCTTAGATATCTAAATGAAGATGAGAAAAGAAATTATATATAAGTATATTTGGCAGAATCACTGAGATTAGAAAAAGTTTTATTCAAAGAGTATTGAAAAGTTGCTTAAGCTAAGATAATTCTTACTTTGTGTATATAACTAGACTGGTAGCTCTGACAAAGTAGTAGTATCATGTAGAGAGAAATGAAAAGGGGAGAGTGAGAGGAAAAAAGCAAAATTAGGAAAAGTGGAAGAAAATGCTAAATAATAGTGAAAAATAGAAGATTTAAGTGAAATAGCAAATCCTAAACAGCAATACATAAAAGAACACATAGAAACAAAAACAAACAACAAATGATCAGACATAACAAACTAAAAACATCTAAAGAGTGGGTTTTTTGGGTTGTTTGGATAGCTAGAGTCCCCATGTAGTCCTATAAGTAAACTCCTGATAAAACCTTGTATGCCTTATAGTAGTCCACTTTCCTCATGGTTTGATAGTGTCCAGATGACCTTTTGACATGAGAAGGTGGTTGCTACCTTGAATCCCTCTCTCAAGCCTGATGGAGGGAAGTTTAGGGGATTCGAATTTGTACATTGTTATCACAGACCTAGAGCTGTGTTCCCAGGCTTTCCCAGGTAGCCACAGTAACTTAAAGAACAGACCTTAGGTCTGTATTCACCTCTGATGTGATCCCTTCCTTTTGAAAGGGGGCTTCAGGATCACACAGAGAATTGAAACCCCAAGGTAGTAGACCCAATTGAGTTACTCACAAGGCCAGTAGCTGGTGGTAGACGATTTCTGGCAGTTGTATTGGCGGTGATTGCTGGATTTGCTCCTTTTCCTTAGCTGCCTAGGGTCAGGTTGGAGTGGGCCATTCTGTGACTCAGAGATCTTCACCATTCCTTCCTAACTTTCCACGGGTCTGGTGTTGAGTGCTTTCTTCAGTTTTTTGTTGCTTCACATGGAGCCACGTGCAGCACATGGAGCCACATGGTGAAGCTGCTCCTCATGGGTGAAAGAATTGATTTTTGAGGGTTTATTTTATACCCTAATACTTTGCAAAAGTTTTGGATCAACTCAAGTAACTTGAGTGGAGTCCATGGAGTGCTTTAAATACAAGAACATGTCATCTGCAAAGAGGGACAATAATATTTCATCTTTCCCCATTTTAACACTTTGTGCTTGCATCTTGTTTCATTAATCATAAATCCATCTGGTCCTGGGCTTTTCTTGGATGGGAGATATTTTATTGCTGTTTCTATTTTGATGCTTGATATGGGTCTGTTAAGTTGGTTAAATCACCTTGCTTTAGTTTGTGCATGTCAGTATTTGCTGGAAATTCGTCCCTTTCATCCAGATTCTCAAACTTTGTAGATTTTATTCCAGCCTTTCACTTGCAGAATATATTTGCTTTTGTAGGCAACGTGTGTCATTTGAAGGCAGAAGATAGAGGGATTTTGCTTTTTGATCCAATTAGACAATATGTGTCTCTTAGTTGGAGGGTTAAGTTCACTAACATTAAGAGTTAAGACTGAGAGGTGTTTGGTAGTTACTGCCATGTTATCCACCTTCTTGGGGGCTGTGCAACTGGGTTCTTCTTATGATTTTTGGATTCACTCTTTGGAGGTTGTATCTTGGCCTTTATCATGCTCTTGTTCGTGTTTTATGTGTGGGATGTCTTTAAGTATCTTTTGTAGGGCTGGTTTGGTGGAGATATATTGTTTCAATTTTTCTTTGGAAGATTTTCATTTGACCTCCCATTTTGAAGGAGAGTTTAGCTGGGTACAGTATTCTTGGTTGATAGTATAGTTGTCTTTATGGTGTGGCATACATCATTCCAGGCTCTTCTTGTTTTAGTTGTCTCTGCTGAGAAACATGGAGTTATTCTGATTGTTTTCCCTTTATAGGTGATTGATCTTTTCTCCCTGACAGCTTTAAGGTTCTGTTCCTTGGTCTCAATTGATCCTGTGTGGATTACAGTGTGACAGGTAGATGTCTTGATCAGGTCTGGTCTATTTGGCATTCTAAACGCTTCTTAAATCTGAATAAGCCTATGTTTTTGCATGTTTGGGAAGTTTTCTGCTAGGATCCTGTTAAATAAATGTTCTAGATCTTTAACTTCTGTCTCTAGACTCTCTTCTACACCATTATATCTGAATTAAGTATGCACAATGAAGGATGAGGTCTAATAGCTGAAGTCAGGTGTATAACTGGGGATGAACAGAACAGCAATTAAGTAAAGCAAAAAAACCAAAAAGGATCAAAAGAGAAAAGAGAATTAAAAATTAAAAGACAAATGAAAAAATCTTAAAGCATTTAATTTTTTTAATTAGGTGGAAAAAAGAGATCTTTAATTTTTTTTCGGGGGGGGGGAAATCTTGTGTCACCCCTGTGTCTGTAACCAGTCTCTTGGTGGAGTCTCTGGTTTGCTTATGGTGTTTGGTTTGCCTGTGACTTGATTGGTTTCTTAAGTCAGCTTGTTTGAGGAGGCAGAATGAAGCTCTGCCTTACCAGGGACTTTATGACCTTGGTCCCAGGCTAGTTCAGTGGGAGGGTGATCTGCTTTGAGTATCACAAAAGAGGGAGATGGCTGATTTCTCTAGGTGGGAGTTGCTGTGATGGGACTAGGTTGTGGGTAGGCTTGAAGCCTGTCAGCAATCAGTAGCTTTCCCTGACGGGCTAGCTCCTGAGACACTCACACAGCCAGCCTGGAGTCATTCTCAGGATTTATGTTTACTGAGTTTCCAATTGTTTCTCTTTTACCCTTCAGCATCTGGGTCTGCTTCTTGTGCTACAGTGGGGTGGGGCAGCCTCTAGCTCTGTTTATCCAGTGAAGGAAGTCACTTCTCCATAGGCAGAGCTTTCTCTGCCTGAGAAGGGCAACTTTGGACTGGGGTAGAGCTTAGCCCCACGTGTTGAATGGCTCTTATTGTCTTCTTTCAAGGCCTGAGTTATGTGGTAGATGCTCTGCCCAGATCGTTGTAAATATCAAAGATCAGAGTTCCTCTCAGGTGGTGGGGGAGGAGCTACCTTCCCATTAGTGCTCCATGAAAAGGAGTCAGGATGTCTTGTGTGGTACTCACACCTTTCCTTTTGTTTCTGGGCTGTTCAAGGTCTGCAACTGTCTGTGGTCAGCATTATGAAGATTTCTTCTCCTTGTCAGTTCTTGCTGGTGGTGAGTATAATCTGCTTGCACACCACCTCTGGTGCCTTTGTTCTGGGCTCTCTCTGTTGATATGCTGCTTTTAGCAGCATTCGCTGCTGCCATTGCCATGGCCACTGGCGAGTGTTTGAATCTATCTCCTTAACAAAGCTGCCTGAATTTTTCCTCTCTAGCCAAACTCTCTATACTATGATATCACACTGGGTGTGAATAACCTTGGACTTTTCGTTGGAACACTAAAACTGGTTTCTACATGAGAGTTTGTTTAGCACCCAGCTTCTCCTCTGCTATCATCCTCTGGTAGCACTTTCAAAATTTGTTTTTAGTGCTGAATTTTGCACTGTTGTACACAGACTCGGGACCCCCAAAAGACCACCAGAGACCACGACTAATGCAAACAGCAAAAGAGTCGTTTATTTGCAAGCTTGAGTTTTGTCCTCCATGCACTCAGTAACTGGTGATGCTAAGAGGCCCCGAGCACAAAATCAGCACAGCTTTTATAGCATTGAACAAACAACTTTAGGGAATTTCCACACAAGCAGTTACATGATTGATTAACATTTATAAAGATTGCATAGTCAATTTTTTATTGGCCCATGTATCAAGGTTTGAGTCCACCCTAACTGCACTGTCCTTTTTCTGAACTATTGGTCCATGTTTGACAATTTGATGGTTGCAAAACCATTATGTTCTGTTCCTGGAACACTTGGGCAATTGTTCTGTTTCTTAAGGGTGGGCAGGGTTGGCAGCAACCTGCAGTTTTTTTTTGAGAATTGTTGTTTTCTCTCTCTTGGGGTTACTCTGAGGGCAGCCTAGCACAAGATGGTGGGGTTAATCTCAAAATGGAGTTACTTTGGCTCTTCACACTGACTTAGTTCCATTGTTGAAATTTTGTAAAATGGTTTCCGACCATTTGCTTTGTGTGTGATGTTCGAGGAGCAGGAGTAGAAACTGTTTTCTTGGGGGCTCACTGGGACTTCTTTCTTCTAGCTGTGATATTAGTGGAGATGCTATAGTAGTTGCGTACACCAATATCTCAAAAATACCTACACACTCCAGAGTTACAAAGGAAATTTGTGTTTAAGGATCATATAGAATCTTTCCAAGCATCACTAACTTTACTGAAACAATTACTTCCTACAGAACTTTGCATGATTTAAGGCCCAGAGATTGACCTAGAGGGCTAGTTATTGCTTCCTTGTACACTGGGCCAAAGTTCTGCTAATTCTCAGAGGAATATTTACAGAGAATTGCCAAGAAATATCAAAACTCCATTAATGCATTATTGATGGTAACTCAATGCTTTTGGGAGATGACCAAAGATATTAGTCACCTAAGTCACTGATTCTTGAACATTAGCCAAATGCCTTAGTTTGTACTCATCATGGTGGGTATAAGCTAAGTACTCTAGTCTACTTAAGGACATATTTCTTTTTCCCCATTCATGGGAACATGTAAGATCTAGGTCATACTTGCATTTCAGATAATAAGAGAAAACAAAAATTAATTACATCCTTGTTTCAAAAGAACAGGAATTTCTTTTCTGGAAAGCCAAAATATTTAGTTAGGCTGAAGCTTAATAAAAAAAAGTGTCAATTGATAACATTTTAATGATAGTCTTGGCTGAATAACCTTCTCCTATATGCCACTTTTAGACTAGCTGGTATTTAAAATAGATTAAGATGAAACATAAACAGACTTTAATATTTTTTTCTTCCAGGTGGTGGATAAAATTAAATATTGTGAAGGGATTTATGAACGTGCAATTTATTGATGCTCATAGTATTATTAACATACAATGTTTTAGGGTCAGCTTTCTGTCTCTGAAATATATATTGCGTTATACCACAGGTAATGAAAACCACTGCAATTCATAGAGATGGAAGATATTGAAACTGCAAGAAATACTTTTTATTTGTGCAACATTCATCTATAATAAGGATCTACTCACTAATATGTGCTTTACATATGTTTTTCTTCGATTAAGTGAATCGATCAAATGAATTTTTCATTGAACAAGGATAGATTCAAAAAAGTGTAATGTGGTAAGTGGATGTGAAGGAAAACCGACTCTTTATTCTCTATTTTAGAGAGGACTCAGTTGATGCTTTTAAGACATTTGAGTAATTTACTTTATGTAGCTTTTCTCCAGAGATCCCACATCCAAGAATTCCTCTTAAAATTTATTGATATATATATAATATATATCCACAAAATGCTCACTATCACAATATTGGATGATAAGAATAAGCATACAAATAGGTGGTTTTTTTTACATATTTATACTTGTATAATTATATACACTTACATAAACTTCCCCTTAATTTTTCTAAGTTGGAGGATTTTCAGTGATGAGCAATTTTTTTTTCTTTCTCAAATATTTAGGTAATATATATGTAGATAGATAGATAGATAGATAGATAGATAGATAGATAGATAGATAGATAATTTGAGCTTTGTTGCTCTTACATGTGCCTATAATTGGCTGAGTTGTTTTGTGACTGGGTAGCTATTTGGTGGCTGGTTAGGTGTTGGTATCCTTCAGCAGAGAGACCCTGGGCCCATTCATATCATGGCCTGGCAAACTGGTGAGCCCATTTGTTTAAGTGCTTTGCAAGCCACCCCTTGTATTTTTTAGAATTCTAATTTTGCTAAACACACACACACACACACACACACACACACACACAATGTAAAGTATGCCATCTTAACCATTTTAATACAATTTAGAGGATTTAATTATTTTCACTTGTTTTTGTGCAACAAAATTCTAGGACATTTTTATCTTGCAAAAGAAACTGCTCATTGAATATCTCTCTTGTTTACTCCCTCCAACTTTTATAACATTTTATAACATTTTATAACAATCTAGTTTAGTGGACTCATGTAGTAATTGTTTTAATTACTGTTTTATTTTACTTTCTGCTTTTTGGATCAGAAGCTAGCGATCCAGTAGTAACCATTGTAACAGATATAAGGTGGTATCTCATTGTAGGATTGATTTGTATGTTTTTCTAATGATTAATGATGTCACACATCTTTTATGTGCTTGTCGGACCATTTGTATAGAATTTGTGGAAAAATACCTATCAAATTCTTTGCTCTTTCCTTCCTTCCTTTCTCCCTCCCCACTGCCTCTTCCTTCCTTTCTTTCTTCCTTCCTTCCTTCCTTCTTTCTTTCCTTCCCTTCTTCCTTCCTTCCTTCCTTCCTCCCTTTCTTTGTCTGAATACTTAATTTTCTTTCCTTTTTAAGATATTTTTTGTTTGTTGTTTGTTTTTTGGGTCCAGTCATGGGGCCTGAACTCTGGGTCTGGGCGCTGTCCCTCAGCTCTTCAGCTTACGGCTAACGCTCTACCACTTGAGCCACAGCGCCATTTCTGGCTTTTTTTGCTTATGTGATGCTGAGGAATCGAACCCAGGGCCTCATGCATACGAGGCAAGCGCTCTTCCACTGAGCCAACTTTCCAGCCCCTAAGATATTTTTAATAAGTTTTTTATTGTGAAAATACTGTACAGAGGGGTTACAGTTACATGAGCAATGTAATGAGTACATTTCTTATCAAGCATTGTCTCCTCCTTTGTTTTTCCCCTACCATCCCTTCCCTCCCAACTCCACAACTACACTCCTCCCCCCCCACCTAAGTTGTAAAGTGCATTTTGCAACATAGTGTCTTGTACAACTCATTGTTACAATGGGTCAACCTGTATCCCTATTTAAATATTTGGTTTTCACCTTTCCCCTCCCCAAATTATACCGACATCAAACACAATGAAAACTGGGGTTATACCGTGGGGGAGGAACATACAAAGCAACAAAAAAAATCACATGGTACCATATAAATATGTTAGAAACAATAGCAAGAAAGAAAAAAAAAACACTCGTGTCCCTATCGTGGGGTTCATTTCGCTTAACTTCATCTGATCTCGTCATATGTATATAGCTTTTGACCTTTTATACTTGTCCAAGACATATTCTAGTTATTGAAAATAAGGGAAACTATGGGACCTAAGTTAATTTGGGCCTGGCTTACTTTACTTAAAATAATGTTTTCCAATTCTTTCCATTTCCTAACAAATGGGGCAATGTTATGCTTTCTGATGGAGGCATAGAATTCCTTTGTACATATATATCACATTCATCTACTGAGTGGCATCTGGGTTGGTTCCATATCTTAGCTATGGTAAACAACATGGTGAAAAACATAGCTTGGGTGGTAGCTTTAGTATGGTCTTGTTTGTGATCATTTGGATAAATGCCTAAAAGTGGGATTGCTGGATCATAGGGAAGCTATATGTGAAGTCTTTGCAGGAATCTCCATAATGCTTTCTAAAGTGGTTGAACAAGTTTAGACTCCCACCAACAATGCAGTAGGGTTCCCTTCTGGCAACATCCCCTCCAGCATCTGTTGTTGTTAGAGTTCTTGATTTTAGCCATTCTAACTGGAGTGAGGTGGAATCTCAATGTTGTTTTGTTTTCCATTTCTTGTATGGCTAGAGAAGCTTAGCATTTCTTCATGTGTATATTGGCCATTCTTATTCCCTCTTCAGAGAAGTTTCTCTTTAAGGCTTTAGCCCACTTATTTATCGAGGAGTTGTTTCTTTGAGGATTTGTTGTTGGAGGATTTTGAGTTCTAAGTATATTTTAGATATGAAACCCTTATACGTTGTAAGGCCAGTGAAGATCCTCTACCCATCTGTGGGCTTTCTATTGATCTTACTACCTATGTCCTTTGTCATGCAGAAGCCCTGCAATTTCATGCAATCCCATTTGTCCAACCTTTCTTTGATTTGTTGTGTTTCTGAGACTCTATTAAAACAGTTGTTTAAGGATACAGGTGGACCTGATGCA
>NW_012267394.1:758686-761596 GCF_000151885.1 Dipodomys ordii | reverse complement strand
GTAATGTTTTCAGGGTGTCTGCTTTGACTCCGAGATTTTTCATCCATTTGGAGTTGATTCTGTTGCAGGGTGATATATAAGGATCTAGCTTTAGTTTTCTACAAGTAGTTAACCCATTTTGCCAGCACCATTTACTGAAGAGCCTGTCTTTCTTCAATTCTATTTTTTTTAGCTCCCTTATGGAAGATTAGATGACTATAGGTCTGTGAGTTCATTTCTGGGTCTTCAGTTCTATTCCATTGGTCCTCGGGTCTCTTCTTTTGCCAGTACCAAGCCGTTTTGATTACTGTGGCTTTGTAGTAGAATTTGAAATTCGGTATTGATATTCCTCCAGCACTGTTCTTTCTGTCAAGGATTGAATTTGCTATTCGGGGTCTTTTATTGTTTCATATGAATTTTTGGATTGCTTCTATTTTCTTGACGAATGAGGTTGGAATATTGATAGGTATTGTACTGAATTTGTAGATATCCTTGGGAAGTATTGCCATTTTCACGATGTTGATCCTTCCAATCCAGGAGCATGGGAGTTTTTGCCACATTCTAAGTTCTGTTTTGATTTCCTTTTTCAAGTTTTTAAAGTTTTCATCATAGAGGTCCTTCACTTCTTTGATTAAGTTATTTCCAAGGTATTTTATTTTTGGTTGCGATTATAAAAGGAGTTGCTTTCCTGATTTCATCCACACTCTTCTCATTGTGGGCATACAGAAAAGCAATTGATTTTTCAGGGCTAATTTGTACCCTCCTATTTTGCCAAAGTTTCGAATCAGCTTGAGTAATTTGGGAATGGAGTCTGTGGGACTCTTTAAATACAAGATCATGTCATCTGCAAAGAGGGATAGTTTTACTTCACTTTTCCCTATTTGGATTTCTTTTATGTTCTCATCTTGTCTTATTGCTGTAGGTAGGCATTCTAATACTAAATTGAAGCGAAGTGGAGAGTGGACATCCTTCTCTCATTCCTGAGTTTAGAGAAAATGGCTTTAGATTTTCACCATTAAGTATAATGCTGACTGTAGGTTTGTCATATACAGCTTTTACTGTATTGGGGAATGTTCCATGGATTCCTAATTTTTCCAGAGCCTTCATCATAAAGAGGTGTTAAATCTTGTTAAATGCTTTTTCTGCATCTATTGAGATAACCATGTGGTTCTTATCCTTGCTCTTGTTGATGTGATGAATTATATTAATTAATTTGTGTATATTGAACCAGATTTGCATCCTTCAAATGAATCCTGTTTGATCGTGGTGTATGATTTTTTTGGAAGAATTGTTGAAATCGATTGGCTAAACTTTGTTGAGAAGTTTTATATAGATGTTCATCAAAGAGATGGGTCTATAGTTCTCTTTCTTTGATGAGTCCCTGCCTGGATTTGGGATGAGGGTTATGATGGCTTCATAGAACAAGTTCAGTAGTGAACGTTCTCTTTCAATTTCATTGAAGAGTTGGAGGAGTATTGGTGTGAGCTTTGTTTGAAGGCCTTGTAGAATTCCGCTGTAAAACCATCTGGTCCTGGGCTTTTCTTAGCTGGGAGGTCTCTTATTGCTATTTCTATTTCAATGATTGATATGGGCCTGTTAAAATGGTTTAACTCATCTTGGTTTAGTTTCAGCATGTGGATTTGCTAGGAAAAGGTTCATTTCTGCCAAGTTCTCAAACTTATTGGCATAAAGTTTTGAGAGTATTCTCTTATAATGTTCTGAATCTTGGTTGTTTCTGTGGTGATATTTTCATTCTCATCTCTGAGCTTATTTATTTGGGTGTATTCTCTTCTTTTTCTGATAAGATTTGCTAAGGGTGTTCAATTTTGTTAATTTTTTTTGAAGAACCAACTCTTTTTTTTGTTGATTGTTTCTATGTTTTTTTTGTATTCTAATTCATTTAATTCTGATTTCTGATTTAATTTTAATTATTTCTTTCTGTCTATTGTATTGGGATTTATCTTGCTGCTCTTTTTCAAATAGGTTCAGATGTCTCATTAAATAGTTGGTTTCAGATATCTCCAATTTGTTGATGTAGGAACACAGAGCTATAAACTTGCCTCTGAGTACTGCCTTTGCTGTGTTCCAGAGGAGCTGGTGATTTCTGTGTTAATTTTTGTAGAATATCATGAACATTTGTATTTTGTTTCTAATCTCCTCCATGACCCATTGGTGATTTAACAGTGTGTTGTTCAGCCTTTATGGGTTACAGGACTTTCTTTGGTGGCTTTTGGTGTTGAGTTCTAATTTTATTCCCTTGTGGTCTTAGAGAATGTAGGGTATAACTTCAGTGTTTCTGATTTTGGACAAGTTTGTTTTGTGACCTAAAATGCGGTCTATTTTGGAAAATGTTCCATGTGCTGCTGAGAAAATCGTGTGTTCTGATGCTGCTGGGTGAAATATTCAGTAGATGTCTGTTAAATCTAGTTTCTCTATGCAGTTGTTTAGATCAGCAGTTTCTTTGTTGAGTTTTTGGCGAGTTGATCTATCTAGTGGGGATAGTGTTGTGTTAAAGTCCCCAACAATTAATGTCTTTGGATCTATGTGAGATTTGAGGGGAAGTAGTATTTCTGGGCTGAATTTGGGTGCTCCTTGTTTAGTGAATAGTTATTTAGAATTGTAATATCTTCCTGGAGAAGAGATCCCTTAATTAGTATGTAGTGACCTTCATAATCTCTTCTCATTAATTTTCATTTGAAGTCTATTTTATCTGATATTAATATTGCAACTCCGACCTGTTTGTGGGAGCCATTTGCTTGGTAGGTTTTGTTCCAGCCTTTCACTTTCAAAATATATTTGTTTTTATGGGGAAAGTGTGATTCTTTTTTTATTTTTTGGTCCGGTCATGGGGCCTGAACTCTGGGCCTGGGCGCTGTCCCTCAGCTCTTCAGCTCAAGGCTAGCACTCTACCACTTGAGCCACAGTGCCACT
>NW_012267394.1:729363-756571 GCF_000151885.1 Dipodomys ordii | reverse complement strand
CTCAAGTGGTAGAGTGCTAGCCTTGAGCTGAAGAGCTGAGGGACAGCACCCAGGCCCAGAGCTCAGGCCCCATAACCGACAAAAAAAAATTATATTGAGAAAGAAAAGGATAGGATGAGAGGAGAGAGATAAAAAGAAAAAATGAAAAAATAAAAAATAAGAAGTACAAATACTAGTACTATTAAAGAAGTTAAACCTAAGAGGCTGTGAATTGAGTAATACATTTCTGAATTATGTATACAATGATGGATAAGGTCTAATAATCGACAATACGTACATATCTGGGGATGAGCAGAAAACCAGTTAAGTCACCCCCAAAAAGAAAAAAAAGTGCCAAAAAGGGCCAAGAAGTTAAAAGGGATTAACACACACACACACACACACACACACACACACACACACCTAAAATAAAAATTATGAAAGAAAAAAAATAGAAAACTTTTTTTTAATTAAAAAATTAGGTAGAGAAAAGAGGTCTTTGATTTTTTTTGTGTGGGGGGGAGATCTTGTATCTCCCCTCTGTTCATAACCAGCCTCTTGGTGCCATCTCTGGTCTGCTTGTGGTGTTTGGTTTTCCTGTTGCTTGATTGGTTTCTTAAGTCAGTTTGTTTGAGGAGGCAGAAAGGAGCTCTGCCTTACCCACGACTTTGTGATCCTCCTCCCAGGCTAGTTCAGTGCGAGGGAGATCTGTTTTGACTATCACAAAAGTGGGAGGTGGTGTTTCCTCTAGCTTGGAGTTGCTGTGATGAAGCTAGGTTCTGAGTACAGTTGAGGCTTATCAGAAAACCTTAGCTTTTTCCCTGAAAGGCTAGCTGAGCCCAGCCTGGAGCCATTCTCAGGATTTATGTTTACTGAGTTTCAATTGTTTGTCTTTTACCCCCCCTCCCCCCCTGCTGCTCCCTCCTGCTGCTGAGACTGAAGGTCTAGGCTGCAGTGGGGAGGGGCAGCCTCTGGCTCTGTTTAAACAATGAAGAAAATATCTCCTCTGAGTTGTAGCTTCCTGTGCTTGGGAAGGGCAAGTGTATATTGGGTAGAGCTAAGCTCTGCATTTCAGGTCAGGTTCCTGTGACCTTTGGAATGTCTCCTATTGTTTTCTTCCAAGGCTTGAGTTGGAGTTAGCTGCTCTGGCCAGGCCTTTGTGAGTATCAAAGATTGAGATCTTCTCCTCCTGTGGTGGGAGAGGGGCTTCTTTCCCACTGCTGCTCTGTGAGAAGGAGTGAGCATGTCTTGGGTCTATTTACACCAGACTCTTGGTTTCTGGGCCGTCCCTGGTCTGCGATCAGCAGGATGAAGATTTGTGCTCCTTGTCAGTTTTTGCTGCTGGTGAGTAGAATCTGCTCACACACTGTGTCTGGTGCCTTTGTCCCAGACTGTCTCTGTTGATATGGCACTGCTGCCACCGCTGCTGCTCCTGGCAAGTGCTCAGATGTGTTTCCTTGACCAAGGTGCCTGGATTTTCCCTCTCTGGCCAAACTCTGTACTGTGATGGCACTTAGTTTGATTCTCTTGCCTAGGACGCTTCACTGGAACACTAAAACTGCTTTCTATGCAAGAGCTTGTTTAGCCTCCAGCTTCTCCTCCGTCTTCTTCCAGACCTTGTATACTTATTTTTCTTTAATGAGTACTGACTACTTTTTATTGAAAAAGTTATAGGTCTAATAAGTCAACATACCAAGAAAGTTGCTGTAATTCATAAATGAGCTAGTTATTGAGTGACTAGTTAATGTAACTTACAGGTGGGAATACTGAATTTGTTTAAGTTTAAACAATTCAAGAACATTTAAGATAACATAGAGTCAATTCGCACAGAATCAAGGCCTATGTTTGTTCTGTAGATCAATTAGCTAGGATGACGTAAGACAGAGTAGCCAGAGGATAAAGTATGTGGGAATGAGCTGGCAAAGCAGCTGGGAAGTAGTAACAGTCTGTGCCTTAAGCCTATGTGGGATACTTGGTGATCTTGATCTGGATACTGCAAATGATTTTATTCTTAGGAATTTTGATATTTAGGAGGAAATTTTCTATGTAATTAATCTTTATGGCTTTTATCTGGCCAATTCAGAAGATATAACTAGTTAAATCACAAATAATTCTGTAGTGTTTATTCAAGAAATGCTCATAAGCATTTTAGGGTGAAACCCTATGTAAAATAAAAAGAAGTCAAGGAAAACTCATAACAAGGTATTAATTTTCAAAAAATCCTGTCAAAAAATTGAAATTCTTTAGTGGGGGGGGCAAGGGGAGGGGGGAGGGGGCGATGGGAAGGGATGGGAAGGGGAAACAAAGGAGGAAGCAACAATGCTTGATAAGAAATGTACTCATTACTTTGTCCATGTAATTGTAACCCCTATGTACAGTATTTTCACAATTAAAAAAAATTGAAGTTCTAGACTTAGGTTGATACCTATGAAATGTTTTATTTTTCCCCAAAGTTCTGGACTGGTGAAAGTGCTAGCAATCTTGTTGAATCATTCTCCTGAAAGGAAATAGGAATAATGACTTTCAAATTTCTAACTGTGAATCTGAGCTCTGATTGTGACTTTGCTGTGTTACAAGCTAATATGATGACTCGGTGATTTAGGTAAGTATCCACATTTACTCTGCAGAAGCAAATGAATGTGGGACATGCAAGGCCATTATGAAGAACAGATGAACCATCAATGAGAAAAGCATATGAAGTGATAATACTATTCCTGCATTTGAACTCTCACCTTTTTGTTTGCCTGATGGCACACATTCGGATGTTCTTTAGTTTTTTTTTTTTAAATTTTCCAACATTTCTACACATGCAGTTAAACTTTTTATTAAAATTCTAGGTAACATGCACATCAAAGTCCCATACTTGTTCTTATTATTCTATAATTCTCTTCTTTTAAGGTCTTGCTCCTCATCTTAGTATCATCTCAATGTCTGTTCATTTTTCTATCTTTGTGTAATGGTTCCATTTTTCTTTTCCTTCATATTCTAATACCTGACCAAAACCACATTTTTTACTACTTGTAACTTTTACTGTTTCTTTTTCTCAACTAAATAAAAAGCACTATATGATTAGCTTATCTTGCAGTAGAAAATTTTTATCTGATTTTTCAATCATTCTTTGCAATTTGGATTACATCATATATCAGCATGTGTGTTTTGATATAATAACATTGGTTTGGTATTATAGTAGCTATCTACTTACAACATTCATGTTAGTCATCCTCTCTTTTTCCTGACTTATTTCCTCTGAGGTAAGTCTAATTATCTATTCTTGTATCTTTTTTTCTACATACCAAAATGCTTGTTGCCTCTAAGATCAGTGTCATATTTCCTTCCTTGAAAGATTAGCTACTTTTTTTCCTAGCCACAATGCCTGGCACTGTCTTCTTATATAGTTCATCCTCATCTTCACTGTCTCCCACTTCTAGTCTCTGGCTATGGATCGCAGTACTCTTATTAGCGCTTGTTGATTTTTAACCTCCTTCTTCCCCTCTTTTTGCTTATACAAAGCAATATATCCCTTAGGGATAAGATTTTCTTTCTATTGTTCCAAGGTAAAAATGACAAACATCAAATAATCTGCCATGTTGTAGCCATTCTACATTCTCTCCATCTAAATTTTGGTCTCTTTTTTTCTCATGAGTTCAATCTGTCATGTTCTTTTAGCACATTTTCATATTCAAAGCATTTAAGAAGCTAATTAATCCTTAGAGTAGCCTTCTGGCATGTACCAAGTCTACAGAGGCAGCTGACACGAATGATATAAGCAAAGCCGAAGAATTGCTGTTTTCCAAGTCACTGTTCAGACTACATTTTCTTTCATTGTCTGTTTACAATGGAAATAGTTATTATCATGAATAAATTACTTGGATTTAGTTTACAAGAAAGTTGCCAGAAAATGTGTGACCTTTCTGATACTCTAGATTTTTTTTATTAGACCCTCTGTGTGTTGCTCTGGGTAAACTGGGAGTTAAACCACAGAATGAAATTTATGCATATCATATGCTTTTCTTTTTCTTTCATCCAGAGAGGATTATTTACCTACTCTGTCTTTATAGCAAGTCCTTTACATAATAGAGTAAGAAGATCATGTGTGTGAGTGCAGGTATAATTCCCAAAAGGAGGAACAAGGCCTAGGGAATAGCAATGTAAGTTGTAGACAGTTTTATGTTATCCTGTTGGGTTAGACTTACAAATACACAATGAGCTAGGAGAAAAAGCTCCCTTATTTTCAACTTTTAACAAAATCCAGTTGCTTTTTTCCCCTTTAAAGATAGTTAAATATTGAAAATATACTTTTTTTTCTGCCTTATGGCTTCTATACTATATGAGGCCATTTGGTATTTACAATTTGGCTATTAAGAAAGGAAACGAGTTATTGAGTGCTAAATCACTGTTTTATCTGGCTGTTATTATTATGTTACTAAGTAATAAGGAAGGGCTTTTGTATAATGAGGAAAAATTACTAGCAATTAAATGACTTTCTTTCTTCTGTTTTCAGTTCAAATGCAGTAGGTAATTGTTTAGCTATTATATCCAAATTATGGAGGTGGTTGGTGATCATTAAAAAGAAGATTGTAAATGCAACTGCACACTGACAAAGCCAGCTCACTCAACACTTTCTCAGTCAAGTAAATAATATTATAAACAACATTGAGCATATTGGAATTTAAAATATTCCCATAGACTTGCCTTGTTGTGGACACTGTTGTTCAACCTAAGGTGGAATAAGGTCATATTTCCAATAAAACTAGAACTTTTCTTGTTCACAAACACTATTTGTAATGTACTGATTATTTCCTTTTGAGAGACAAAGGACATATTATGGTCTTTATGAAAGAGGCAGAAAATTTGTCATTGTGGACAAATATCATTAATCTTCTGTATCATTGTTGAGGCTCATTTCACAATATTGGTTATTTTAAGAGCAACAGCACCTATAATTAACATTTATGTGATTAAGCACCAGCACAGGCTGAATTCTACATGGTATGTGTTATTTTATATATTACTCACTTATAATCATTTGTACATGTCACAACTAAATTCAAGGTATCAAGTGATGATACAAATTATATATCAGGAAATGGTTGTGATGGGTAACAACTTTAGAAAGCTTGTTTCTGATTACTGTATTGCATCACCTCATTCCTTTCTCATACCTGAATGACACAAATCTTAATTTCTTCAACAATAACTATTAAAAAAACCAAACAACATGAAATGAACATATTCCAAAAATAAGGACATCCTGACAATCTTCACTGAATTCCACAGTCCTAGAACAGGGAGTTTCCAAGGTATTGTTATCTTATGTCCTCTATCCCTTTTCCTACAAGTGTCATTCATTAATATTGATCTTCTTTAACAATTCTCTCTCTCTCTCTCTCTCTCTCTCTGTGTGTGTGTACATAAATTAGTTAACAAGAAGTTTAGGAGGAAATTAGCAACAAAATGAAAGGAGGAACCTGGAGAAGTAAGCTTGATTTTTGTCTTGAAGGCTTTGCCAAAGAGTTAACTTGAGAATTCACTTTTAAAAATAACCTTGTAAATATGGGTAACAGGGTATAAAGATCAAGGCTAAGTAGATGAGAAATCTGCTATAAGATCTCTATGCTCATATAAAACTAGGATTCCCAAAAACTATTTCCTCAGTGTAAAGATGAGCTGGAAATAAAAACACTCCTCCTTCACACACTGAAAGATTCTGAAGAAAACTGGTTGTCTTGGTGAGAATAGTGGTATGCACCCATAATTGTAGCTACTTGGGAGGTGGAGATCAGGAAGATGGCAGCTCAAAGCCAGCCCAAGCAAAAAGTTAGCAAGATTCCATCTCAACAAATAAACTGTAGCACACTAGTATATGTCTGTGATTCTAGTTACTAGAAGACATAGGCAGCAGGATTATGGTCTGATAAAAATGCCAAATCTAATCTGAAAAAAGTAATTTAATCCAAAAAGGGCTGGTAATGTGGCTCAAGTGGTAGAGCACTAGCTACCATGCCTAGCTACTATGTGACATTGTGTTCAAAAACTCAATATTAAAAATAAAAGAAATAGAAAATTGTCTGTGTTGAAACTTAGTATTGAGAGGACTGCCAGAAGTCTCTCCTGAAATCATTTGAAGTGGTTAAAAGTGATAGATGCATATTTTAGTAGCCAAAGTTATGCATGGAGAAATAATAAATTTGGATTCAGTGGTCAATTAAAGGCAATCTCATTATTTGATATATTAGTAGGGCTATCTTCTTTCCTAGTGAAAAATGGTTTCCCTTATTTGCAATTACTAGTATATGTCTGAGACAAGCAGCAACGGTCAGATAAGTTGATGTTAGGTGAAATGAATCCCAAGATAAGGATTCAAATGTTTTTCTTTCTTGCAATTTTTTTTTTTTGGGTCCAGTCGTTGGGCCTGAACTCTGGGCCTGGGCGCTGTCCCTCAGCTCTTCATCTCAAGGCTAGCGCTCTACCACTTGAGCCACAGAGCCACTTCCGGCATTTTTTTCTTTTTGCGTATGTGGTGCTGAGGAATCGAACCCAGGGCCTCAGGCATGCAAGGCAAGCACTCTACCACTGAGCTACCTTCCCAGCCCTTTCTTGCAATTTTTTCTAATATATTTATACGATGATTTCTTTGTTGCTTTGTATGTCCCTCCCCCACGGTATCACCTCTGTTTTCACTGTATTTAATGTTAATATAATTTGGGGAGGGGAAGGGAAAAAACAAATTGTTTAAATAGGGATACAGGTGGACCCATTCCAACAATGGGATGTACAAGACGTTCATGTCAAAAAACGAACTTTATAACTTTGGCCCGAGGGTGGGGAGTAGGAGGATGGGGAAGTGGGGAGCATGGCAGGGGGTGATGGGGAGGGATGGGAAGGAGAATAAAAGGAGGAGACAACAATGCTTGATAAGAAATGTACTCATTACCTTGCCCATGTAATTGTAACCCCTCTGAACGGCATTTTCACAATTAAAAAAAAAGAGGTGGGCTATGTGACTTTTCTGAAAAAAAAAAAAAGAATGTGGCAGAACAATAGAATATGTGCCAATATCTGGTTTTGGTTCTTTTAAAACTGGAAGGCTCCACTTCCTAACTCTTGAAAAGTTTACACTCAGGTAAGGTAGTTCTCATATAAGAAGTTCAATTATCATGAGATTCTGTAAAGAAATTGAATCCAATCACATGAAGAGACCAAGTGGAATGCGGAATATGAGTCTAGCCCAGGTATTCGCTACATGAATGGGGAAACATTCAGATGATTTCAGATTCAACTACCATATGACAGTAGTTAAAAGTGGGTCCCCAAGTGAAAACATATGGCACGGACTGTCAACCTGTGAACTCACTGGTGTAATAAATTGTTCTAATCCACTTGGTTTTGTGGTGGTGGTTATACAAAAATAGATAACCAAAATAGATTTTTTATTTCACATATTCAAAATTCTTATTAGTGGACCAAAGACTTAAATGTAAATGGTAAAAACATTATTTTGAAAGCAATTGAAGAACAATAGATTTATTATTCTAAGGATGTAAAAGAATATTTATAAAATATAGAAAGCACAGACTAGAGAAAAGGATGGTTGAAATTTAAGTCCGTTTGCTATGGTTTGAGGGTGCTTCCAAAGTTTATGTATGGGAAATTTAATCTCTGTGCAAAAATATTGAGAGGTTGGATTTGTAAGGAGTGACTAAACACTGACTCAATACTGTATTAATGCCATTTTTGTGAGAATGGGTACATTATTGTAAAAGTGTGACTCTTTAAAAAGGATTACTTTTCCCTCATTTGATGCCTTCAGATATGTTATGATGTACCAGTAAGCCCTTCCCAAGATGCAGCCATTTCACCTTAGACAGCCTCTACAATTGTGAGGTAAAATTGCCTTAATGATAAATTACCTGGTTTGTTATGTTTTATGACAGCAGCATAAAATGGACTATGACACCACTGAAATGAGGCAAAAATACCTGCCAAACAAATTCATCATAAAGGAAGTAAAATGACAAGCTACTATTTGGTAGAAGGTAACATATATGGTAAAGAACTAGTATCCAAATTTTTACACATACTTATATAAAGCCTACAAATCAATAAGAAAAAACAAAGCTAGAATGAAAGTAAAATAGTTAAAACACACACTGAAGGAGACATGAACAATAATGTTTATGGCACTGCTGTCCTCAGTATCCCTTTACTTTAATAAAACAAAGATCTAGGAACAATAAAATAAATCAACACATTGTTTTATACACTTTATAGTATATAATAGTGAATACAAGTGAAGTACAATCAAATGGGTGATTCTCAGGACATTGTATGGAAAGAAAGGGAAGAACAAAATATACGATCTTCTTTTGAAAAAGTTAAAGTGATTTTCAGAACCGCATGGATGATTCTCAGAACACTGTATGAAAAAAGAAACCCAAAGGAATAAGAACATATTTTTTCTTGTTTTTAAAAGTTTATGGTAGGAATCATATAAAACAAAGAAAAATTATAACTTGATGTAAATGTACATGAGAAAGCAAGGGAAGAGAATGATAAATATAAGATACCAGACAGTAATTACCTTTGAAAGAGACAGAAAAGACTAGAGTAAGGCATTCAAGTTAGTGGTAGTATTTTATATTTTAAATTTATTGTTCATCATGTCATTAGTCTTTATAACAATATTATGTTAGTCTTCAGTATTTGAGATATCTGGTTGAGCTATTTGATGTTTGTTAATGTATGCAGACCCAACTTAAACTCTCAGCCAACTTATTTTGATTTTAAAAAATGTGTGATGGTTGGGTACTAGTGGCTCACGCCTGTAATTCTAGCTGCTCAGGAGGCTGAGATATGAGGATCACGGTTCAAAGCCAGCCCAGACAGAAAAGTCCATGATACTCTTATCTCCAATAAACCACCAGAAAATCAGAAGTGGCACTGTAGCTAAAGTGGTAGAACACTAGCCTTGAGCTGAAGAGCTGAGGGACAGCGCTGGGGTCCAGAGTTCAAGCCCCATGACCAAAAAAAAAAAACCCCAAAACCAAAAAAAAGTGTGATGATAAAATATTACTTCATTTTGGAGTACTTCATTATTCTAAAATGCAATCACCCAACAATGATATTCAAACATAAAAAATACACTATTCCTCAATTATATTTAACCAATGGAAAAAGCAGAAAGGTCAGTTATGTTTAGTGTATAGGTAGCAGAACCTTAGATACACATGAAAGGCTAAATATATATCATGAAGAACAGGACAATTATTACATTAAGGTTTATTCAGGATTAGGAATTCTTATTGTGAGCCTTCTAACTTCATTTTGTGAATTTACAGCATTCATTCCTTTACCTCCTTCAGCCCAACCTCTTTTCAGGCCCCCTCTGTTTCAACAAGGAATCGTTTATTTACTAGTAACCCTCCACAAATTGTTGTGTATTAATAAATATAAAACCAACCCACAGACACCAGTCTCACCTGTCAATGATAAATTGAGCAGGAAGGCATAAAAACTCAAAGAATTATTTCTGAATTGCAAATTTACTATGAAAGCTGAAAAAAATGGCTGGCTTCCTCTGATGTACTTGTTTTTTTGAGAAATGAAAAATGGAACAGAGATTCCATTATTTATTGCTTTAAGTAAATTTGTCTACACTGCTACTACTTAGTATTTCTTTAACTCCTTTAGAATGAACAGATTTAATAGCCATAAGAACACACTGGAAAAATTTCAACTCCTGTAGGTAGACTTCCTCATTATCACATGGTGATGACACCAATATGGTAGATAAGTGAAGATGTCACTCTATATTTCTGTATGTGGGCTTGGTAATTTACATAAGTCAATCAGTAAAGTTTTTTCTCCAAGATTTCCTTACCTCTGCATGATTTTGGTTACCAGGAAAATGTGAAATCATCAACACATCTCATTGAGGAGCTAGGCCCATTGTAAAAACACATGTTCACATACAGAAAAGAGGAACTTTCTAAATAGCATTTAAAATATTATAATAAATAAATCCTACAAATAAAGCTCAGACATAGCATTCTTCAGATGTGAAGGAATGGAAGGAGATGAAATTAGCAATGAGAGAGAGGGTGAGAGAAGACAGAATGAAATGAGATCTTAGTAAGGCAATGCCTGGGTGGCAGGTACTATGAACAGAAGTTGAAGGTTGAGAAATTTTATTTTTTTATTTTCTTTATTGTTTTTAAAATTCATATCATAAAGGTGATATACAGAGGGGTTACAGTTACATAAGTCAGGTACTAAGTACATTTCTCTTGGAACAGTGTCACTCCCTACCTCATTTTCTCCTAGTGTTTTCTGTCACGATCCTTCTCTTCACTGTCCTCCCCTCCCCCAAAAAAGTGTTATAGTTCATTTCCAACATAGTACAAATTTTCTTTATCCATTTGTGCCATACAAGACAGGAGACAGGAGATGTTGATTTCTAGTCATACACCTTTGAATACGTCAGAGTTATATGCAATACCTGTTTTCTGTGTATAACTCTGCCTTTTAATGGAGGGTAGGTCAATGTAAGTGATTATCTTAGAAGGATAACTGATTTTCTCTTCTTAAAAATTAAATTATACTTCAATATTCTTGCTTTATTATTTTCATTAAATTCTTTGTAATAGTCCTAACATTTTATTTCATTATTTTGACAGTACTGGGGATTGAAATCAAGGTCTTATATCTGCCAGGGAAGCACTCTGTCACTTGAACCATGCCCCCAGGCTGTTTTGCTTTAGTTGTTTCTCCAATAGGGTTCTGTATTTGTTTATGCCTAGTCTGGCTTGAACATTGCTCCTCCTATTTATGCTTTCTATATAGCTGCATGATAGGTGAGGCATCAAGACCTGCTTTTTTATTGGTTGAGATGGGTACCTTATGAACTTTTTGCCTGAGGTGGTCTCAAATTGCCATCTTGATTTGCATTTCCCAAGCAGTTCCTATGAGTCACCAGGCCCAGCTAACATGTTACAGATATACATACCGGTCAATTTTGATACATATTTTCTTCTCATTCTCTAATTTACTTGGCTAGAATTTTGAGGAAGAACCAATATTCTTTAAATTCTTCATGTAAACCTGTGTCTGAGCCTATAGGTAAAGCTATAATAAATATTTCTGAAAATAGATTGGTGAATTATTGAATTAATATTCTTAGATTAAGATACCAAGAAAGAATGAAAAGGCCTCATCTTGAAAGTTTTGCAGTTCTGTTAGAGAACAAAAAGAATGTGCTTTGTTGTCTGAGTCCCAGTCAATTTTTTTCCTTTTTATATTTTGTCCTTTTATACTGCTGTTTTCCCAGGGTTTTTTTTTTCCTGATCTATGAGTATATCTTTAGAAATACTGAAATGCTTTGAACCAGGGAAGTTCTTCTGTATGTACAATATGTTGTGGCATATGGAGAATCTAGGTAGAAAACAATTTGGATAGTGGCCACACTTACTAATCAGAGGACAGACTTTATATGTGCTTGGTTTGGAAGGTACTATTGATCCCACTGTGACTTTTGCAGTTACATTCACACGCAGTTCATAATGGGTTTTCAAGTATTGGCAATTTATAAAAAGATAACTGAGGTTTCAAAACTGTTCAGTAAGTGGCTAAAAGCCAAGTTTGTTGCAACTTCCCAATGATGAGACCATATGTCTTTTCCAAAGTTTTTTTTTTTTTTTTAGTATTATTTCCTTGGTCTCTCAATTCAAAAAATAGCAATAGTATTAGTGGCAGGTATCATTAAGATAATATTTCCTAAGTGCTTTTCTAAGTTTTCAGTGAGGAAGATGACCTCAATTTTATAAGTGAGGAGATGGAAAGAATGTTCCAGGTAAAAGTAGAAAAACTCCATTTTGGATTCTGTTGTATTGTGCTCATAACCAAAATGAAATGAGACTATTTGGTAAGGCCAGGGAACTAAGTCTTGAGTTTCAAATAATAGAGCAATTAACTGAATTACATGATGCTTCCTAGCCAAAGGCCATTGGTATTTAAAGGTATTAGAAATATGTTATAAATATAAATATATAAAGGTATTATAAATATATTGTTTTAAACATATCTATGTATCCCAATTTGCAACTGGATTGTTCTGACCTACAAAAACAAAGAAACAGTCTTTTATAATTTTTTTTATAACATTGGTTGTGACTTGATGTAACTGGAGTAGAATCAAATTTGGAATGCCTGAGCAGTGTCTTCCCTACTCACAAGCTCATTTAGAGCTTGTGTGTCTGATAGTTTTACGTTATTTTGAATACCTCTTGTATGTAGGTAGAGATACTTGGCCAACTTTCAGAGCAGCCACTACACTACAAGTGAATTCATTTCAGCATGTGTATAGCAACAAAGCTCTTCATGCACATGAGAAAACTTCAGTGACGTAGATCACATAAGAGCAATTGGTGAAGGGTCTAAGTTATATATTTAAAAGGTTAGATAGAGATGTTATTTTCAATAATATATAGTAACTAGCTGGTAAGAAAATGCTTACAAATGAAGTACTGTCAGAAGAGTTTTAATGACTAGATGAGACTTATTTGTAATGAGTAGAACTCATTTGCATGCAAATAACTAATTTTTCGAAGCCTTTAAAAAGAGATCAGTCCCTCCAGGGTTAAACATGCCATGTCCCCTTTGCAATCTTGTTTACAGTATTTCTTTGCTTAGCAAGCCATTCATTCGGAGATAGTGTAATGGTAATTTGAGCAGGAGCTGGACAGAAATTTAATCACAAGTTCTGAATTACTGGGCCCCCAAAATGAGGCTTTATTGTATAGTTATTTCATGATTATCCACATCAATGAATGTGACGCTGGTAATTTTAAAATCTCTTCTATTTTCCCTTGTATATTATTTGGGAGAAAGTTACCTTTCAATTATATTTCTCTTGGACTCATGTTAAATTTAAAATTGCATTCCCTCAGTACACATAGATGGACAGTCAAAGAGACAACCAAGATGCATAAAATAAAGAGTTGTGCAAAGACAGTCTGGGATAAATCATTCAGCATAGTCAATCCTCAACTTGTGAATCATCCTAGTCAGAGTTTTTCATTTCTAAGTACATGTTCAACAAAGTTAATAATACATATAGAAGTTCTCTGGGAAAAGAGATCCCTAAGAGTGAGTACTAAAAGAATTCTAAAGTAAAATATTCTTTGATCTCAGGAGAAGGCAATGTTCCCCAAATTAGGCAATAGACACTAAATACATAATTTAATCTAATCAAATTCCTATTTGACTCCTCATGGACAACCAGAAGGCACCTGAGATGACAGAAGATTAAGGTAGGTAGATGCTTTTAAACTATTCAAAATAACAAATAAGTTATATTTCTGTAAGAAACATTAGCAGCTCAATCACTATGCTTTAATATAAGATGCAAATGCATCTACTACAAAGCCATAGTAATAAAAACAGCTTGGTACTGGCACAAGAACAGACCTCAGGACCAGTGGAATAGAATTGAAAACCCAGAAATGAACCTACAGACCTATAGCCATCTAATCTTCGATAAGGGAGCTAAAAAAATGGAATGGAAGAAAGACAGCCTCTTTAGTAAATGCTGAACTACTTGTACAAATTGGTTAACTACTTGTAGAAAACTAAAGCTAGATCCTTATGTATCACCCTGCACCAGAATCAACTCCAAATGGATCAAACACCTCAGAGTCAAAGCAGACAGCCTGAAAACATTACAGGATGGGATAGGAGAAACCCCAGGTCTCTTTGGTGCAGGCCGAAATTTTCTTAATAGAGACCCAGAAACAACAAATCAAAGAAAGGGTGGACAAATGGGATTGCATGAAATTGCAGAGCTTCTGAATGGCAAAGGATATAGCTATCAAGATCAATAGAAAGCCCACAGATTGGGACACCTTCACTAGCCATACAACAGACAACGGTCTCATATCTAAAATATACCTGGAACTCAAAAAATTAAATCCACCCACAAATCTTCAAAGAAACAACTGCCAATACAGATAAAGACTTAAAGAGAAATTTCTCTGAAGAGGAAATAAGAAGGGCCAATAGACACATGAAGAAATGCTCAACCTCCCGAGCCATAAAATAAATGAAAATCAAAACAACATTGAGATACCACCTCACCTCAGTTAGAATGGCTGTAATCAAGAACTCTAATAACAACAGATGCTGGAGGGGATGTGGAAAAAAGGGAACCCTACTGCATTGTTGGTGGGAGTGTAAACTTGTTCAACCACTTTGGAAAGTAGTATGGAGGTTCCTCAAAAGACCACTATGACCTATGACCCTATGACCCAGCAATACGACTTTTGGACATTTACCCAAATGATCACAGACAAGACCATACTAAAAGTACCAGCAAAACTATGTTTATTGCAGCCTTATTTACCATAGCTAAGATATGGAATCAAACCAGATCCCTCTCAGTAGAGGAATGGATCAAGAAAATGTGGTATATATACACAATGGAATTCTATGCCTCCCTCAGAAAGAATGACATTGCCCCATTGGTTAGGAAATAGAAAGACTTGGAAAAAATTATATTACGTGAAGTAAGCCAGGCCCAAAGAAGCATAGGTCCCATGGTTTCCCTTATTTGCAATAGCTAGTATATGTCTGAGTCAAGCAGAAAAGGTCAGATAAGTTGATGTTAGGGAAATGAACCCTAAGATATGTATTCAAATGTTTTTTCTTTCATGCGATTGTTTCTAACACATTTATAAGATTATTTCTTTGTTGCTTTGTATGTCCCTCCCCCCACGGAATAACCCCTGCTTTCACTGTATTTGATGTCGGTATAATTTTTTTTTTCAGGTAAAAAGAGGTAGAGCTGAGTAAGAACTGCACCCGCACGCACGTGGTATTACTCCACGCGGCTGGGAAAGGCCTGGGAATGAGAGAGAGCTGGGAAAGAGAGGAAAGAGAGAGGAAAGAGCTAGAAAAGAGCAGAGAGAGGGGTAGAGCAAGAACAGAGAGAGAGCTAGAATAGAACAGAGAGAGCAAGAAAAGAGCAGCAAGAGCAAGAGCAAGAGCAAGAGAGAGCTAGAAAAAGGCAGAGAGCGATGTCGGTATAATTTGTGGAGGGGAAGGGAAAAAACAAATCATATAAATAGGGATACAGGTGGACCCATTGCAACAATGAGATGTACAAGTTGTTACATCGAAAACGAACTTTACAACTTTAGTGAGGGGGAAGAGGATTGGGTGGGGGGGGCGGAAGGAGGATGGGAAAGGCTGGGAAGTGGAAACAAAGGAGGAGGCTACAATGCTTGATAAGAAATGTACTCATTATCTTGCCCATGTAATTGTAACCGCTTTGTGCAGTATTTTCACAATAAAAATATTCAAAAAATATTTTATTCTTTTGTGATACAAACAGCACTCTTTAATTAATATTTATGTACATTTGTCTAGAATGTTCATAATAGATTCTAGATTCATGTGTGGATAGTAGTATGTAATAAATGTCAATGTAATATCTTCCTTTAAAAAAAGATGAAAATGCATAAAAAACTCACTTTCTTAGTAAACCAGCAATGATAACAGAGATTATGCCCACAGTGCACTAAGTAAGCAATTGCAGAGAAATGTTTGGAAACCACTCAGGAGAGAAACACTGATATTATATATGCCTCTTCCAGTCTACTTGCTCTCACTGGATCACTTTCCAAGTTGTTTAAACTATTAAAAGCAACTTAGATGGCTTTAGACATGGGCAAAAAGCAATTTGTTGACATTTGATAAAATCCTAAAAACAAAAATCTTGAATAAGTTATTCTTTTATCTCCCTCCAGCAAAACACATTGGACAGAGTCATCCAGAGAGCCCCGAGTTATTCTCCCACTTGTCTGATGAAACCACGTGCTTAATATGATATTTCCAAGATGGGTCAGGAGGAATATGGCGGACAAGAAGCTGGAGGTTAAACACACTCTTGCATAGAAAGTAGTTTTACTGTTCCAATGACCAGTCTTAGGCTTGAGAATCATTCCAAGTGTGCCATCACAGTACACAGACATTGGCCAGAGAGGGAAAATCGAGGCAAGGAGACAGATCTGAGCACTTGCCAGTAGCCCTGGCTGCATGGCAGTGGCGGCAGTGGCCATAGCCACCATACCTACAGAGAGAGTCCAGGACAAAGGTGCCAGACGCGGCAGGCAAGCAGATTCTACTCACCACCAGCAAGACCTGACAAGGAGCAGATATTTTCATCCTGCAGATCACAGACTAGAGACCGCTCAGGAACCAGGACTCTGGAGTGAGTAGAACCCGGACATCCTCACTCCTTCTCAGGGAGCAGAGGAGGGAAGGCCGCCCCTCCCCTACCACCTGAGATCTCCATCTTTGATACTGACAAAGGCCCAGATGAGCAGCTAGCTCCAACTCAGGCCTTGGAAGAAAATAAAAGAATCATTTAGCAGGTCACAGGAACCTGACCTGACATGCCAGGCTCAGCTCCACCCAGGCAAAAGTCACCCCACTCAGGTAGAGAAGGCTCTGCCCGTAGAAGGGTGACTTTCTTCGTTGGGTAAACAGAGCCAGAGGCTGCCCCTCCCTACAGCAGTCTAGATAAACAATTGAAATACAGTAAACATAAATCCTGAGAATGGCTCCAGGCTGGGCTCTGTGAGTATCTCAGGAGCTACCCGCTAAAGGAAAAGCTACTGTTGCTGAAAGGTCTTAACCCTACCCAGAACCTAGCCTCATAACAGCATTCCAAACTAGAGGAAACAGCCAGCTCCCTCTTTAGTGATACTCAAAGCAGATCTCCCTCCCACTGAATTAGCCTGGGAGGAGGATCACAAAATCCTGGGTAAAGCAGAGCATTTTTCTGCCTGCTCAAAGAAACTGACCTAAGAAACCAATCAAGCCACAGGAAAACCAAACACCACAAGCACCAAGATACTGGTTATGGACACAGGGGAGATACAGGATCTTCCCATTCCACCTCCTACCCCCAGAAATGAAAGAACTCTGTTTTGTACATTTTTTGATATTTTTATTTTTTTAATTGTTTCTATTAATCTTTTTTTCTCTGATAATTTTTATTTTAGGAGTATATGTGTGTGTGCTTTTTTAAAAATCTTTTTTAATCTCGTTTGACCTTTGGTGTTTTTTTTTATTCTTTTCATTTTTTTCTTTCTTTCTTTTTTGCATGATTTAATTGCTCTTCTGCTCATCCCCAGATATATACCTGTCTTCGATTATTAGACCTTATCCCCCATTGTGTACATACTTACTCCAGAAATTTATTACTCAGTTCACAACTTCTCAGGCTTAACTTCTTTAATAGCAGTATTATGTCTTTATACCTATATAATATTTCACATAACTAATTTGAAGAATTTTTATTTTTTATTTTATAGTTTATTTTAGTAGTTTATTTTTTATTTTTTTAGTTTTTCATGTCTCCTTTCTTTCCCTCCCCTCCTCCCATCCTATCCTTTTCTTGTCTCAATATCACTTCTTTATACTTACATAATTTTTAAGTGATTCACTTTTTAAACTTAAACTTTTGTTTTTCCATTTTTTCTTGTTTGTTTTTCTTAATCTCTCTCCCATCATTCTGTCCAATCCATTTCTGTCTCTGAGATTAGGACTCCATTAAATTCACTCTCCTTTTACCTCTCCACATCCCTCTAATCCTATTTTCACCCACATTTCTCCATAAATCAAACAATTTTTGGTTTGCCAAATTATTCTTTTCAATTCTTAGCCCATTAATCCATGGTTGTTTGATGTTGAATAGATTGTATCTGTTGAACTAGATTGTATCTGCAGCTATTTTGATTGTGCAACTACAGGACTATGGTTGATGCTTGCCTTAAAACAGTGTTCTAGCACAAAATTGGAGTTACTTTCATACCAAATAGGCAGAACAAGCTGGAAAAACACAAGAAAAATGGTAAGACCGGGTATCTCAACTCCCACTCATGATAATCAGGTGACAGAACAGTTAATGAATAATCCAGAGGAGATTCCCAAAAAGCTCTAAAACACTACAAGTAAATATGGTGAATGAAAGATTAAAAAGCTGCAAAGGACTCAGTGTGAGTGTAATAGGGAGCAAGAGGAGGAAAACCAAAGATTAATGAAGGAATCTGGTGAGCATGAGGAAACTACTCAAAGATTAATACAGGAATTGTGAGAGCAGGCTGAGTACACTCAAAGAGAAAGACAGGAATTGCATAAATGTGAGGAAGCTAATCAAAGAGTAATACAAGAATTGGAAGAATGGGATGAGAATAGACAAAGATCAGTAGAGGCATTCATGGAATCCATAAACAGACTGCTAAAAGAATTAAGGGGGACCACTAAGGGAATGCTGAATGGAGCCTGACAGAAAGAATGGGAGGCCAAGGAAACCATAACCAATCAACTAAGTGATTTTAGAATAAACACTGAGCATCAAATTAAGGAAGTAAAGAAGTTCATACAAGATCTAAAACAAAGCTCCAACAAAGAATTGAAGCCATCAAAGCTAACCAATTATAAGGAAAGGAAATAAAAAACAAAGTAGAAAGTCTTGACAGTAGGCTAGACCATGCAGAAGATTGAATCTCGGGGACTGAAGAGAGCCTAGGAATTATAGAGAAAGAACATACTACTATCCAAGACAAATCCAAGAAACATGATAGATCTATTCAACACTTGGAAGACACCATCAGAAGGCCTAATCTGAGGATAATGGCTGTAAAGGAGCACCTAGAGACAGAAGTTAATGGTCTAGTAAATGTATTTAACAAGATCCTACCAGAGGACTTCCAAAACATGCAAAAAGATAGGCCTATTCAGACACAAGAAGCATTTAGAACCCCAAATAGACGAGACCAGAACAGGACATCCTATCAACACATTATAATCCACACAGGATCAATTCAGACCAAGGAAAAGATCCTTAGATCTGCCAAGGAGAAAAGATCAATCACTTATAAAGGGAAACCAATTAGAATCACCTCAGATATCTCAGCAGAGGCAATTAAAGCAAGAAGAGCCTGGAATAATGTATGCCATGCCCTTAAGACAAACAACTATCAACCAAGAATACTGTGCCCAGCTAAAATTTCCTTCATAAACGAAGGTCAAATAAAAACTTTCCATAGCAAAGAAAAACTGATACAATATATGTCCACCAAACCAGCTCTACAAAAGATACTTAAAGTTGTCCTACCCATATACAATCCACAAGACCACAATAAAGGCAAAGAAACCACACCCAAACTGAGAATCCAACAACCATAGGAAGAACCCAGTTGTAGCAGGCCCCAAGAAGGTGGATAACATGCCAGGAACTACCAAACACCTCTCAGTCCTAACTCTCAAATTTAACAGACTTAACTCTCCAATTAAGTGAGATAGACTGTCTAGTTGTATTAAAAAGCAAGATCCTTCTATCTGCTGCCTTCTGGAGTCACACCTTGCCCATAAAACCAAATATATTTTGAAGTGAAAGACTGGAACAAAATCTACCAACAAACGGCACCTATAAACAGGTGGGAATTGCAATCTTAACAGCAGATAAAATAGACTTCAAAATAAAATTATTGAGATGAGATAAGGAACGTCACTACATACTAATTAAGTGATCTCTCCTTCAGGAGGATATTGCAATTCTAAATATCTATGTGCCAAACACTACTTTTCCTCAAATCTCATGTAGATCCAAAGACATTAATTGTTGGGGACTTTAACACACCACTATCCCCACTAGGTAGATCAACTCACCAAAAACTCAACAGAGAAACTGCAGATCTAAACAACTGCAGAGATCAACTAGATTTAACAGACATCTACCGAATATTTCACCCAGCAGCATCAGAATACATGTTCTTCTCAGCAGCACACAGAACATTTTCCAAAATAGACCATATTTTAAGTCACAAATCAAACTTGTCCAAATTCAGAAAGATTGAAGTTATGCCTTGCATTTTCTCAGACCAAAAGTGAATAAAATTAGAACTCAACACCAAAAGCCACCAAAGAAAGTCCTGTAATACATGGAGACTCAACAACACACTGTGGAATCACAAGTGGGTCATGAAGAGATTAGAAAGGAAATTCAAATGTTCATGATAGTCAACAAAAATGAGCACACAAATTACCAGCTCCTCTGGGACACAGCAAAGGCAATATTCAGAGGCAAGTTTATCGCTCTGAGTTTCTACATCAACAAATTGAAGCGATCTAAAATGAGCAATTTAATGAGACATCTGAACCTCCTTGAAAAAGAGCAGCAAGATAAACCCAATCAAGTAGATGGAAGAAACAATTAAAATTAAATCCGATTTAAATGAATTAGCATCATAGAAAACCATAGAAAGAATCAACAAAACAAAGAGTTGGTTCTTCGAAAATGTTAACAAATTGACAGACCTTTAGCAAATCTTATCAGAAAAAGAAGAATACACACCCAAATAAATAAACTCAGAGATGAGAATGGAAACATCACCACAGAAACAACCAGGATTCAGAACATAATAAGGGCAGAGTTCTCAAACCTTTATGCTAATAAGTTTGAGAACTTGGCAGAAATGGACCTTTTCCTAGCAAATATTGACATGCCAAAACTAAACCAAGATGAGTTAAACTATCTTAACAGGCCCATATCAAGCATTGAAATAGAAACAGCAATACGATACCTCCCGTCAAAGAAGAGCCCAGGACCAGATGGATTTACAGTGCAATTCTACAAGGCCTTCAAAGCAGAGCTCACACCATTACTACTCCAACTCTTCAATGAAATTTAAAGAGAAAGTTTACTACTGAACTCGTTCTATGAAGCCATCATAATCCTCATCCCAAAACCAGGCCGGGACTCATCAAAAAAAGAGAACTATAGACCTATTTCTTTGATGAACATTGATTCAGAACTTCTCAACAAAATTTTGGCCAATCGACTTCAACAATTCATCCAAAAAATCAAACACCACAATCAAACAGGATTCATTTCAGGGATGCAAAGCTGATTCAATATACACAAATCAAACAATATAATTCCTCACATCAAGAGCAAGGATAAGAACCACATGGATATTGCAATAGATGCAGAAGAATCATTTGACAAGATCCAACACCCCTTCATGATGAAAGTTCTGGAAAAATTAGGAATCCAGGGAACATTCCTCAATATAATAAAGGCTGTATATGACAAACCTACAGCCAGCATTATACTTAATGGTGAAAACTAAAGTCATTTCTTCTTAACTCAGGAATAAGAGAAGGATGTCCACTCTCTCCTCTTTCTTCAATTTAGTATTAGAATGCCTAGCTATAGCAATAAGACAAGTTGCAAACATAAAAGGGATACAAATAAAGAAAAATGAAGTAAAACTCTTCCTCCGTTCAGATGACATGATCTTGTATTTAAAGAAACCCACAGACTCCAATCCCAAATTACTCGAGCTGATTCGAAACTTTGGCAAAGCAGCAAGGTATGAAATTAACCCTCAAAAATCAATGGCTTTTCTGTATGACCACAATGAGAAAAGCATGGCTTAAATCAGGAAACAGCTCCATTCATAATAGCCCCACAAATAAAATGTCTAGGAATTAACTTAACAAAAGAAATGAAGTAACTCTATGATGAAAACTTTAAAAACATGAGAAAGGAAATCAAAACAGAGCTTAGAAAGTGGACAAACCTCCCTTGCTCCTGGATTGGAAGTATCAACATCGTGAACATGCCAATACTTCTCAAGGCTATGCATAAATTCAATGTGATAACTATCAATATTCTAGCCTCATTCTTAGAGGAAATAGAAGAGGCAATCTAAAAATTCATAAAAGACCCTGAATAGGAAAAACTATCCTCAACAGAAAGAAAAGTGCTGGAGGAATATCAATACCAAATTTAAACTCTACTACAAAGCCATAATAATCAAAGCAGTTTGGTTCTGGCATAAGAACAGACCTCAGGACCAATGGAATAGAATTGGAAACTCAGAAATGAATCCACAGACCTATAATCATCTAATCTTCGATAATGGAGCTAAAAATATAGAATGGAAGAAAGACAGCCTCTTCAGTAAATAATGCTGGCAAAATTGGTTAATCACTTGTAGAAAAGTAAATGTAGATCCTTATATATCACCCTGCACCAGAATCAACTCCAAATGGATCAAAGACCTGGGAGTCAAAACAGACACTCTGAAAACATTAAAGGATGGAATAGGAGAAACCCTAGGTCTCCTTGGCACAGGCCAAAATTTTCTTAATGGAGACCTAGAAACACAGGAAATCAAAGAAAGATTGGACAAATGGGATTGTATGAAATTACAGAGCTTCTGCATGGCAAAAAACATAGCTAGCAAGATCAATAGAAACCCAACAGATTGGGAGAAGATCTTCACTAGCCATAAAATGGACAAGGGTCACATACCTAAAATATACCTGGAACTCAAAAAGTTAAATCCCCCAACAAGAAATTCTCAAAGAAACAACTGCCCAATAAATAAGTGGGCTAAAGACTTAAAGAGAAACTTCTCTGAAGAAAGAAGGATGGCCAATAGACACATGAAGAAATGCTCAACCTTCCTAACCATAAAAGAAATGAAAATCACAACAACATTGAGATTCCACCCCACCCCAGTTAGAATGGCTATAATCAAGAACTCGAGGGGATGTGGACAAAAGGGAACCCTACTGCATTGTTGGTGGGAGTGTAAACTTATTCAGCCACTTTGGAAAGTAGTATGGAGGTTACTCAAAAGACTCTTCATAGAGCTCCCCTATGACCCAGCAATCCCACTTTTGGGCTTTTACCCAAATGATCACAAACAATGCTGTACTAAAGCTACCGGCACAACTATGTTTATTGCAGCATTATTTACCATAGCTAAGAGATGGAACCAACCTAGATGCCCCTCAGTAGATGAATGGATCAAGAAAATGTGGTATATATATACAATGGAATTCTATACCTCTGTGAGAAATAATGACATTGCCCCATTTTTAGAAATTGGAAAGTCTTGGAAAAATTATATTAAGTGAAGTAAGCCAGGCCCAAAGAAACATAGGTGCCATTGTTTCCCTTATTTGCAATAACTATTATATGTCTGAGACAAGTAGAAACGGTCAGATAAGTTGATGTTAGGCTTAATGAACCCCAAGATAAAGACTCAAATGTTTTTTCTTTCTTGCTCTTCTTTTTAACATATTTATAATCTATGGTTAAACCCTTGTTTTCACTGTATTTTTTGTAGGTATAATTTGTTGAGGGGAAGGTGGATGCATTGCAACAATGAGATGTACCAGATGTTATATCGAAAAACGAACTTTACAACTGTGGCACAGTGGTGGTGGTGGCATACAGTGGGAGGGGGGAGATGGGAAGGGATAAAAAAATATATGATTTTTCCCCAGCTTCCTTGTGCCTTAGTATGGTAATGTGACAATATCTTGCCACTGATACATAAATGAGGTTCACATGTGACTTCTGCAGTGTGGTTAAAGGAAAATCATTGCATTATTGAAGCAATCCTCTTGAATTTTAAGCAGCAGGCACACTCCAGAGTTGACAGAGCCAATGTCTCTGGCAATTACACAGAACTGCCTAGCCATCTCTGGATCAACGTCTAGATTTGTTGTAAGAGAAAATTAAACCAGATGTGTTTAAACCTGTAGTATTTTGGATTTTGTTACTTCTAGCTATTCCTAATCTAAATCAATAGAGAATTCAATCAAGGTATTTTTTTATAGTGGGAGTCTATTGCATGGGCAAAGAACAGAGAAGTCCTCTTGAAAGGGAGTTATTTGTTCTCAATTTAGTTACCACCCTTTACTCATGAAATGTCTTTTTTTTTGTCAGTATCATCACACCAACAAGGTTTGGCCTTTTTATGTACCTCATGATGTTTTGCAACATAGATGCCACCATTAATAATTCCCTGCCTGCATACTAACTTCCTGAATTTTAATGTAATACAAACCTGGTTATTCTCTAATGAGTGAAACCAAGATAAGGAGGAAAGAATAATTTCTGAGCAGTGCTCAGTATAACTATGTCGAAGACCACATGACTGACTGTTTTAGTAGCACATGCTGGAATTAGCTTGCCAGAGAAAGACAGATCTTCTTGGCTTACAAATTACCAACACCGCCCCTTTCATGTCACCATCCTGGAAATGTTGGATTACATACAAATTCAGACTTAACACTATTGGTCAATGGGTATGACAATTGACTGTGCTTAAATGGTATTGAGGTAATGCATTTAAACACCAAAAGTTTGCAACCAAAAATTGATCACCTTGGCCAACTTACACAAGAAAGATCAATATTATCAACTCCCCCTCTTTAAATGCTAACAGATGCTTTAACACAACATGCCTGAGTATGTGATGCAGATTAAAATTAGATACAGAATTTAAGTTCCTTCTATACAGTGGAAGAGTCGATTTGAAAATCTTGGTAATCAGCCAGAGCTGCCTACAAGGCTTGGCTTTTTTTTTTTTAATTTCTTTTTTGTCCGGTAGTGGGGCCTGAACTCTGGGCCTGGGCGCTATCCCTCAGCTCTTCAGCTCAAGGCTAGTGCTCTACCACTTGAGCCACAGCACCACTTCCGGTATTTTTCTTTTTGCTTATGTGGTGCTGAGGAATCGAACCCAGGGCCTCAGGCATGCAAAGCAAGCGCTCTGCCACTGAGCCACCTTCCCAGCCCGAAGGCTTGGCTTTATAGTATTTAACAAGAAAGGAAGCTTGTTCCTCCCAAAACCTAATGATATTTTTTGTTTAATTCATCAACAGTAAGACAGAAACAAAAATAGAATTGGGGATTTTTCCAGTAATGGCTACCTTTTTTGTCCAGGGAAGTCATACCTTTGAGTTCAGTGTCATAGGGCCTTGGCTTCTCTCCTTGGAAATGCCAGCAAAGGAGTGTTCCAATTCTTTCTTCTGCTTATAGAAGGCTGCATTGCTGTTCAAGAACCCATGAGACCAGCTTTACTTAGAAAGGACTTCTATAAGGCATGTAACATAGATTCCTAACCTTGCTGGTCAAGTAGCCATAACTTGAAAGTCAAGTGTGACTTCTGATGAAATGATATACCCAAGAACTTCAACATGACCTGTAGATACTTTCTGGAGGCAGACTTCTGGGAAAATTATAAAGCAGGCCCTCTAAAGGTAAGTGCCTTTCTGATCCCATCAACTTCTTTCCATTCCATGTATACCTTCTGTGAGCTGTGGTATGGGTAAACTGGTTGCAAATGAGCTAACACAGGGCTGGTGTTGGGACTGGGTTTCAGTGATAGAGCACTTGAGTTCAAATCCTAGTACTATCAACAAACACAATCAACAAAAGCTCAATGTAGGTACCACTTATTAAGCTCATATATCATTGCAATCATTTTTCAAGAAATTCTTACCTCTTTAAAAGAACCAACGACTCTAATAGTGGTGCTCAAACTTAGAAAGTTTCATAATGTCCAAATATCTCACTCTTATTGTAGATTCCTGGACCCCAACAATAAAGATGCAGAGTCAATAAATCAGGAAGGAACCCAGAATGCTACCCTGTTTTTCTCCTGAGACAGCGACTTTTTATGTTGCCCTTACTGAACTTGATTATCAGAGGTCAATAGATTCTCCTGCCTGTTAGGTTTGCCTGGGACAAGGGTGGCTTTCTTAGTGCCAGTCTGCTTGTAGACTTTCCCCTCTTTTGTTTTCCATGCGGGACACCATAAGTCCTCCCGCAGAAATAAGTCTCTGTGCAGCACCTGCTTTACTCAAGTGACCAGCACACTTGGGGCAGTTACCTCCCATTTCTTTAGTTTACATCATGGAACGCCCAGTCATACTGCTTTAGGACCCTGGGAGGTTACCAGAATCTGAGGTCAGTGGTCACTCCTCCTCCCCTTCCCTCTTCCTACATTAACCAAAATCCCACCAGAACTCACCCCTTCTCTCCCCTCCCCTCTCCACCCTTTCCCTTCCCTTCTCTTCCCCTGTCTCCTTCTTTTTCCTTCCCTCTCCTCCCCTCTTTTCTCCTCCCCTCTCCTTCCCTTCCCTTCCTATGCACCTTCCATCTCATGCAGGTGGACAGTAGGCTCTCCCCAATTTTCTGCCTGAATCACTTGGTTGATTTCTTTCAGCCAAACCCTATACTGCCTTAGCCTTTCTGGTAGCTAACAGTACAGACATGTACACAGAGCTTGGCTCAGATAATTCCAACTAGCTAATCCACAAGCCATTTGCATTTGCAATGGGACCAGGTTTCTTTTCCTGGACTTATTTGAAGTGGGTCAGAGGGTAAAGGTGGGTTAGGTCACTGGATTTATTCCTTTCAACCTGTGGATAGTTCAGATTTTTCAAAGAGGCAAGGTGGATGGGATTGACAGCTCTAAGTTAGGTGGATAGCCGTATCTCCAGACTGGACGTACTTCTAGGTCAAAGATCCACATCTTTTTATTTTTTAATTTTATTGTCAAGCTGATGTACAGGGGGTTACAGTTACAGAAGTAAGGTAATATGTACATTTGTTGTCGAACTTGTTACCCCCTCCCTCATTTTTCTCCCATTCCCCCCCCCCCAGATACTCTGGTGAGTATCGCTGTTGCATTGGTTTCCCTCTTTGTCCTTTGTCTCACCATTTTGTTGTTCACATTCCCTTTCTCCAATTCAGATAAACCTATATACAATACCCAGGGCACCCAAATCAAATACAGTGACAACAGGGCCAAATTTTTTTATAAAGTGCCAGATGGCACTTAGGTATAGTATCTTAGGTATAGTGGAACAGATAGTCTGGGTTGGTAACTACTCAACTTTGATGTAGTAAAAAAGCAACCACAGACAATAAGTAAAATGTAATGCCACCATGTAAGTATATAAAATAGATAGAGCGAAGGTTGAATTTGGCTAAAGGGTATAGTGTGCAGATCTCTGCTCTAGAGCAAAGGCCTCTTCAGGAAATAGGGCACTTGTTTATACCTGGTGGACTAATGATGTTCCCCCTCTCTCTTCTCTCCTGTCTCTCTCTCTCTCTCTCTCTCTCCCCTTCCTGTCTGCCTTCCTCCCTCCTCCCTCTCTTCCTTCCTTCCTTCCTTCCTTCCTTCCTTCCTTCCTGACTGTATGGGTTGTTTGTCAAGTTGAAAGGCAGAGAGTTTGAAATATAGTTTTATTTTATTTTATTTATTTTTTATTTTATTTTATTTGTGAACATACTGTACAGAGGGGTTACAATTACATGGGCAGGATAATGCGTACATTTCTTACCAAGCATTGC
>NW_012267394.1:711936-725893 GCF_000151885.1 Dipodomys ordii | reverse complement strand
TGTTTCAGATTTGGGCAGGAGCATCTCAGAAGTGAGTCTGCATCCTTTTCTCTACATCTTATCACAAAGAATGGCTTTTCCACTTGACAAAATTTAATAAAAACTGAATATTTTATGTAATCCAAATTTTATAAAACCCTTTAGAATTTCAATATTTCATATGCTATGACACCTGTAACATATAATATATATACATATATATTATATGTATAATATGTTATATATATATGATATAAGCAAGAAGATACTAAACCAGTAACATATCCCACAATCACTTTGTACTTTCCTTGCCCTAGATCTAGAATCATGGTTACTTCGAATGGAGAAATGTATTGAGGATCTAAGATGTAAGTGGTAGATACATTTATTAGTATTGAGATATCATTGTTCCAATGGCTTCTCCATGAAAAAACTCAGAACCAAACATACAGGATATGTTTACAAATTAGCATCTATGTTCATTTTATCTATTTATGTAGATTGATATCCTTATATTCACACCATTAGCTGTAATTTCATTCCAGCATCATAGAGTTTATTATTTTCTATATTTTTAATTTTTTTCTGACATTGAGGAATCCTCAAGTGAGTGGTGTGGGACAAGGGATAAAAAAATCTTCCTTGCAAGTGCAAATCTCTGAGTGCACAATCTAAGTATCACAAAAAAGTGAAATCTTGCTCTAATTATTTTTATGTTTTTTTTTCAATTTAGTAAGTCTTTCAGTATGTACTCATTTCTCATTGTTGCTGTAACCCCATTCCGTGGGCAAAATATCCTTATCCCATATGAACTTAGAATTCCATGCCAGGCTCTTGTCATTTTTCTTTAGTTAGATTTCTCTTAATCTTGCCTGTGTTCCCACAAACCTTACCATGTACCCCACTATGTGGTTTAGATTCTGACACTCTGGTAGGTTACTTCTGGCTGGGCTGTTCGACAGATCACTCTCCAAATTTCTGCTCTGATACTCCTTACTTGGCTACCCATGTGTGTGGTTGTCATCCTCACTCACCCTGTTTCAACCACAGGATCCTTTTCTAGGCTAGTGAAGGAGTCATACTATAAGAAATTTTAACATAGGCAAATTTAACTGTAAAACTATAAAAAGGAGGAGAAAAATGGAGGACAAAGCAGGAGATGAATGAATGGCAAGGACACGGAGAAGAAGAGGAGGAAGAGGAAGTAGATAGTGTGTTTGGGTAGCTATTTTATCCTATTTTTGTTCCTTCCTGTTTTTCTCTTATGGAAGTTTACTTGATACTATAATTGCTTCACAAAAACATTCCTAATCTAATTCCTTTGTAAAGTAAAATTTTCCTTTATGAATAGATCAGCTTCCAATCACAATCTAAATTATTATTGGCAAGATAATAGATACTTAGTTTCCTCTTACTGACTGACCTCTTCTCTTTTGGCCTAAAGCAACCTGAGAGCAAGTACATCTTAGATTATAGCACTACCTGATAAGTTGGAGTTACAGCTCTTATAGCATATGAAATATTGAAATTCCAAAAGGTTTTATATAATTTGGATTACATAAAATATTCTATTTTTATAAAATTTGGTCAAGTGGGATTAGGATAGTATGAAGAGGAGGAAGAAGAGGTAGAGGGAGAGGGAGGGAGGGAGAAATTACCAGTGAAGCCAATACCATTGATTTCACTCACCTTTACAATCAAGAAGGACATGCCCTATCCTGAATGTTTAAACACTATAGCATTCCTGTTAGGTGGACATTGTTTTGCTCAGCTTTATATATAAGAAACTGAGTCTTGAAAGAGCTTTTCATTGCAGACCTCATAACTACTGTACACGGAAAAACTGGAGTTCTAACTTCTCTGCCTAATAAAGGAGATATGCATTCCTAATCAGAAATGAGAAGGTTAAATTTTGCCATGTCAGCCCATTCCAGTCTTGGATTTGTTTGATTATTAGAATGTTTTATACTTTAGAGCTTTGAAAATATATTTCCCTTAAGGTTTTTTCTTCTATTTGCTTTGGTTTCACCTCTTGGAGATATATAAAACAATTCTAATTGCTCTTTCATATGACAGTCCTTTAAATATTTGTGGACAGCTATCATATCCCCTTTGTTTTCTCTTCTATAGGTTAGATATTTCTTGTTCTAACAACCACTTCTCTTATGAATGGGGAAATGCTTTTCTTTTCTTTTTTCTTTTTTATTGTCAAGGTGATGTACTGAGGGGTTACAGTTACATAAGTAAGGTAATAAGTACATTACCTCATTTGTTTCTTCCCCTACAATCCCCCGTCAAGTTGTACAGATAATTTCCAACATAATGTCTTGTGAATATGGCTGTTGCTTTGGAAATGCTTTCCTTATAGTTTGTTACATTGTACCAATCTCCTGGGGTAAGAAGAATATATAATTCATGTCCCCCACATATTTCATTGTATCCAGAAAAAGAAGACTTTATTTGCTTCTTACTAAAATGACAAGGATCGAATTCATTGTGTCTTCTACTGAATGTTTGTTTTTAGCAGATGATATATAAGTGCTACAAATTCATGTCACTCTAGGCCTATTTTCACAGAAGGCCACTATATTAAAAAAAGGACTTGGAGCTCATATATCTGATAAGGGTCTAGTGTATAGTATATATATAACAATTATAAATATTTGATAAGACAAAGCTCTATTAAGAGTTATTGCTCATACTTGTAATCTTAGCTTCTTGAAAGGTGGAGATTGGGATATTGCACTTTGAGGCCATCCCAGGGAAAAAGTTAGTGAGATTCCCATCTCAACCAATAATTACAAAAAACCTGCATGTAGTGTGCACTTGTTATTCTGGCTATGGGACACATGTAAATAGGAGGAGGATGGTCTTGGCATATACACAAGATCCTACTGGAAAAATAGCTGAAGCCTAAAGTGTTTAAGGCAGGGCTCAATGCTAGCATAACTGCCTAGGAAATTCTAAGGTCAACATTCAAAGCTAAGTACTACTAAAAAAGTAAAATAAATAAAAATAGGCAATGTTCCTGAATGACTACTTCCAGAAAATACATACAACTAACAAACAAGTACATGAAAAAAATCCTCAACATTATTATTCATCAGACAAATGCAAATCAAAACTACAATGGCACACTACTACAAGCCCATTTGGTTTGTTAGAATTAAAAAACATATAAAATGAAAATAACAAGTATTGATGATAATATGGACAAATTGTGTCATATTGTTTCATATATTGCTGGAAGAAATACAAAATCTTGTAGCTACTATGGCAAACAGTTTGACTGTTGCTCTAAAAGTTAAACATAAATCTGTTATATGATCTAGCAAATTTACTCCTAAAGGTACAGTATACCCAAAAGAATTGAAGATAAATTTTCAAACAAAAACGTGTACATAAATGTTCACTGCAACACTGCTCTCTATAGCTAACAAGTTAAAATAACTCAAATGCTATCCAATCATATGGTCAAGCATATGACTGGATAGACAAGTAATGGTATATAACTATAATGGAATAACGTTGAGCCATATAACAAAATGAAGTACTGTTATATACTATAGTGTGAATGATCTTTTTGCTAACTTAAAGAAACCAATCACAAAAAAGCTATAAGTTGTATGTTTCTGTTTATATGAAATATTTGGAATAGGCATATTTCTATGTATTTTTTGTCTCTATGACAAAATACCTGACAGGACAACATAAGGGAAAAAAAGATTAATAGTGCCTCAAGGTTCCAGAGGTTTCAGTCCATCATGTTGGGGCACAGAAACTCACATTATGGTGGCAAGGTAGCAGAGAGAAATAATGACTGCACTGGTGTGCTTTCACCTTTCCCCTCTTTTATTTAATCCAGGGTTCCAATCTATGGCGTTACCCAGCTTAGTGTGTCTTCTCACCTTAGCTAATCCTCTCTGAGAATACCTTCACAGACACAATTGGAGATGTGCTTTGGTAATCTTGTACATATCTCTTAGTCTAATTACTTTGACAATCAAGACTAAAATTTATAGGTACAAACAGCCGATTATTCAGACTGCTTCTGGGCTGGAGGGAGGGAGGAATGCACAATAACTGCTCAGTGCTTCCATGACATTCTGAACATACTAAATAAAACTTAATTTTATATTTTGAAAGGATCAGTTTTACGTTCTGTGAGTTTTATATAAATGAATATAATTAGATGTAGCTGTCTGGTAGGTAATAGTACAAATCCAGCGGTTTCTTCTATTCTTTCACTCAAAGTTGTTACTTGTTTTGAAAGACATTCTAAAGAAACAAAGCTGATGTTGGAAAAACATCATGTTAGTTTAAGAATATGGTAACTGTACATTATCTGAACCAAGGCACAAGTTTTTAAGACAGATTGTTTTAAAACTATGCTAATTAAGTAAAATAATGACCATTATAATGAAATGTCAACTAACATAGGCTTCATGGATAAATACAGTGATCACTTAAATATATAGTTGTTAAATCAGGCCATTTTCTCCATTACTTACTATTTCGGATGGAACCAGTTCTTATTTTCTGGAAGAAATCAATTTTAACTAAAACCATTGCATTGTAAATTTCCATGAAGTGCAGGATGTACTTAGTATTCATTAATATTTGTCATACATACATTCACTTACAAGTTGTTTTCTTCTTGGTTTCAATTGTCTGTCAGAAAGCTGTGCAAATGGAACATCACCTCCAAATCAACCAGATTTCAGGTCTAATCAACATGCTTTGAGTAATTGTCACATATCTTTCCTTGTGAATGAGCCAAATTCTCTGAGGGTTTTGACTAGCTTTGTGCTTTTCCTGGAGGGAGAGGAAGACACTTGGAGAATCTGCATCAATATAGAGACCATTAGGGTGCCATTTGGTAAATTCTAGCTTGCATGTTTCAGGACCTTTGAGGAAATTAGCATTGGTTAGCATTGGTTAAGTTCTTCTCATATGTAGGTGGAAAAAAATCAATTAAACTATTGAGTAAAATCTTCATAAATTATTTAGATACGTTGAGTCAAGCAGCTAAAAGTGGATTGCTAGCTGGGAAAGTAGTAGATAAGATGATTTTACATGAGTTAGGTAATTTCTCATGTCTAAAGAATCAGTAAGAAACATTTTTTTCTTCCTAAATTGGAAGATTGCATGAAAATTCAAATTTTGTTTAGCATCATCTGTACCAAAGCTGCCTTCGATTCAAAAACCCCAATGTGGTTTTTTCTTTAGCCCTTCACCTTCCTCTGGTTATACAGAGCCCATTATATGGCAATTAACTGCATGGGCAATTTGCTATCTAAGTCAATTATTTTGTAAGGGGAATATGAGCATCAGAAGAACTTACAGTAACTATTAAGCCAGTCAGTAAATTAGCAGGATAAGCCATCATATCCAAATTGATTTTTTCTTCTTCCTTTTCCTTCCTTTCAATTGTCTGTAAGCATATTCTTTGTGATTATACATCACTACACACTGACAATCATTGAGTAACCTAAACAATTCACCACCAAATCCATCAGCTGCCTCATTATCACATTTCACATATGGGATCAACGAAGAAAGAAAACACTGAATCAAAGGTGTTGATCTAAAAAAAATCTTAAAACAAAAGTTAGATTTATATTTAAGAAAAAAGTATGGCAAAGAGTAATTCATTTTTCTTCAGCTTTCTAGTTTATAAAAATATTTTTAAAATTTTTTATTATCTTTGAGGTTCCGAATAACAGTAAAGGTTATAAATACAATGCATCTAGATCAATGTCACCCCCTTCAACATTTTCACACTCTTGAATCCACTCCTTTCCTTTCTTTTCTTAATTTTGTTGTATACACAATGAATTGTTAACTGCATTCTCTCCCATTCCCCCACTCATTCATCTATCTCTCTCCCTTCTGCCCCATCTCACCTCTTGGATGTATCCATTTCCTGATGTTTATTTTGTTGGGTTCTGACCTAGTCTTTCAAAAAGATTATACTACTTGACCTCTCCATAGAGTCTATTATACTTTAGAGAATTCATTTGTAACCATTTGAGTACCACCCAGCACATTTACTTAGAGAATTATAGGTACATTCTATCTACCACAAATGAAGGAATGCATGCAACCCTTGTTTCTCTGTGTCTGGCTTATTTCACTTAGTGTAATTTTTTTCAAGTCTTTCCATTCCTTACAAATGGTACAATGTCTATAAAAAATGTATACACATATGTTAGGTTTCATTGTGATAACTCCATGCATTCATGGAAGTCACCCTTATCAAAATATCACCCTCCACCTCTCCTTCCCTCTGTCCACATCCCCCTTCTTAAAACATATTAACAGGTTTCACAGTATTATTTTCACATGTAGACAGATAAAGTTCTTCAATTATATTCACTCTCATTTATCTTCTCTGCTGCACCTCTACACTCCTGTTGGTATTTGCCCCTATTATACCATGTGATTCATTTTTTTCACTGTATGTTAATTCTAAAAAGGTGTTTCACCATGGCAATTTAACTTATCCATATGTTGTAGTTTTGTGAGATGGACCTCATCTATTACTCTCCTTTTTCCTTTTGATTTCAAAAACTTTTTAAAAATTTGCTTGTATGTCAGTAAAGGTGGTACCGTGTATCGAATGGCAGTGAGAAAAGCCTGCACCTGCAGAGATTGAATAGAGTCTTTCTATTCCAGTTACCATTTCTAAGGAAACAAATTACTCCAAAGCCTGAAGAGTGTTGATGACAGCAACCATTTTGTCTCCTCTAGTGGATTCTGGAGGCTTGAGAAGTTGAGAAGGATTATCTGTAGGTTCTGCCTTGAGATGATCTTGCCTTCTTAGTCAGTGTCAAAGCTAGACAGGGAGGGCAGTATAGGAAGTGTCTGGATGAGCATCTCTCCCTCCATGCAGTGTTTGTGTTTCTTACCATAGACTAGTTTGGGCTTTTTCAGAGTGTGGCAGCCTTGGAATCTCTGAAGCCTTCACCTATAATTATTCTAGAAGACAAGGTGAAAATGATTTCACCTTTTAAAACATGACCTTGGAAATTGCATTGCATTATTTATTTCTCATTATCCTTGCAAACCAAACACACACCTAGCCAGATTTAAGGAGAGAAGGGAGAAGCGAGATTCAATTGCACATTTTGGAGTGATTCTGAGATGAACTCAGGGTCTTGAACTTGCTAGTCAAGTGGTCTACTACTTTAGACACATTCCCATCCTCTTTAGATTTTTTTTTTTAAATTGGGTCTTACTCTTCCTGTCTGGGTTGGTTTCTTTCTACCTAAACCAACAGTGTAGCTTGAATTATAGGTAGATAATGCAATGTGCAACTTATTCTTTGAGATAGGATTTTGATAACATTTTATTTGGGATAGCTTTTAATCACCATCTTTCTATGTCCACCTCTGAAGTGCCAGAAGCTAAAGATGTGTAACACTGTAACTAGCTTGACTGCACATCTTTATGGACTTGCCATTTCCTAGAGATCATGAGGGATGAAAGATATCATTGTTTCCATCTTTTGCAAACATAATCTGCCATACTTTCTTTGATCATAGCTTTTTTCTTCTTCATTTTTCTCTAAGTTCCTGGTCAATTGAAGTTTTTCCTTTTGGTAATCTAATGTGACATTTTGAATTTATTAGGTTGTTTAATGTATATGGTGTTCTAGTCACTTTAGGCTTTATACATAAAATCATAGTTTCTTCCCTTTGAGTAATGAAAAAGGAAAACAGATAAATAATATAGATTTTATTCTCCTCTTTTTGGTGAAATAAAAGAAACAGGGAAAAAGCAATAAAGTAAACTTATTGCAATCTTAAAAACACTCCCCCAAAGACTCTTCCCTTTAAAAAAGAGACTGTATGTTTTATATTATGAGATACTTAACTTAGAACATCTCTGTGTGAAGGTAATGGAATACTAATTCAATGCAGTAAGAGTGAAAAAGAAAGGGAGCATAAGAATGGTAGGAATCTCTCAGAAAGCCCACCTAAAAAAGTATTCCTGGTGTCCACTCTAGAGCAAACTGAGATGAAGACTCAGGGGTTGTCTGAAATGTCCACATTCCTTTCTATAGTTCACATCATAAAAAATGGCCACCCATTTTTGAGCAGCCACCTAGAGAGGAACTGGTTTTTTCATGTATGTATTCAAATTGGCTGATTGCACCTATGGTTCAAGTAGGGATAGGGGTTGCAATCAATTTGCAACTATGACAGCTTCAATTGTGATCATGTAGATCAAAGAAAGGTTAAATCTTAGAGAAAGCATGATAGAGAATTAATCCAATAGATTAAGTAGTCTAGTCAATTTGGAAATGTGTGAAAAATTGACCCCAGCCATGGGTAAAATAAGAAAGGCAGGAAGATGATGAGTTTGAAGGTAGTGGTGAGGTCTTGTCTCAAGAGAAAGCAAATCTAAACCAAAATAGAGCAGGAGATGAAGTCCAAAATCTAAACCAAAATAGAGCAGAGCAGGAGATAAAGGCAATGGAGTCCCTATCTAGCATGTGCATGGCCCTCAATTCAATTCCCAGAACTGAAGGAAACAAAAGGAAAAGAAAAAGAATCAGACTATCTACTCTCATATTACTTAAAGGCTAAGAAATGACCATTTTGGTTGAAGCACTTCTCCCAATATTTTATCAAAATGTTGGTCTCTCTTTTCTCATGTTTCCCAAGTAATTCTGGGAGACAAAAGGAAATCAGCTTAATGGTCTTTAGCAAATATTTGATCTTCAGATAAAGAAGCACATATATAACATTAGGCTGTGGCCAAAACAGTATACTCAAATGTCCTGATATTTTGGTATGTTATAGTGAGTTGTGACATATCGAAAGTAACATACATGGCTGATTCAAAGATTGTAAAGTTTAAAATATCTACCTCAAAAATATAAGAAAGTATAAGAGCAGATTCAAGGACAGCTCTTGGTACTCAGTGGCAATTTCTTCAGTGGGCACTGAAAAGGAATAGCACAATCTCTTGTCTGTTATTGGAGCAGTCAAGAAAACCCTAAAGAGCTTTGGAGGAGCTATAGAGCAGGCTAATTTCAATTTGTGGATCTTTGGGAAATATGGCAAGAGGAAGCCTGGGCAGGCTCTGGGGGAAGTGTAGGAGAGAAGTCAGACCCTGGACAGGCAGGAAAAAAAGAAAAAATCACATTCCTGGTTGGAAGGCTCCTGAAGAGATCTGAGAGAAGGGAGGACAAATATAGTATATGGAAAAGAAACTTCACATATGTCAGAATTTTGCTCAAGAAAAGAACTGTTTGCATAACCTCATTATTATTTGCTTCTATTTTTTTCACCAGGAAAGACTCTTGTATAATGAAATTCTGCCTGTTTCATTAGCAAATTAATCAAAACATTCATGAACCACACACACAAACCCACAAGCTGATTTCAAGCACTTGGCAATCTGTATTGCATTTGAAAAAAGTGATTCAATACACATGCCAAGGATAACTTATCTCAAATTAGCAACCAACCAACCAACCAAACAAACAACCAACCAATCAATCAATAAATGTGTTAGGGGAAAAATAGCACAATATTCCTATCTTGTATTTTTAAAAGTTATTAAAACAGGAAGGTTTTGTTAAATATGTAAGAAACAAGTTTGTGTTTAGCAATTGTGTGTGTGTGTGAGTGTGTGTGTGTGTGTGTGTGTGTGTGTGTGTGTGCCTATACTGGGCTTGAACTCAGGGCCTGGGTGCTGTCCCCTAACATTTTTGCTCAAGACTAACACTCTATTACTTGAGCTACTTCAGGCTTTTTGTTGCTTAATTGAACATAAGAATTTCATTGACTTTTTTTTTTTACCTGGACTAGCACAATCCTAAAATCTCAGCCTCCTGAGAAGATAAGAGCTAACATTATAGGCATTGTGTTTCAGGTTTAAGATATTGCTTTGTTTCCATTTTATCTTTATAATGAAATGTATCCTTATGGACAGTTTGTTATCAACTGTACTCATCTTTAATTTTGTGGTAACATTTTGAATTATATAGTTTGTAGCCAAAACACATCCTATAGTTTTGACCTCAACATCCTGGTACTTATAATAAAGTTAAAAAATGACCATGGTAATTATCTCTCTGTGAGCATCTAACTTTTTGTGTTTTTGTAGAAAGTTGGTTCATCTTGCTAGTCAAAGATAAATTCTATACGGCTTTCCTTCTTATAAAGCTCTGCTTCTATTTTTTAAAAAATAATCAAATAATAAGTTGATTTTTTAAAAACCTTGCAGTTTAGAGCCATAATCTGTGTTGTTCATAATGTTGCATGTCATATTTTTCTTAATGACTTTTATTGAAGGAGATACCATAGGTTTACTGGCACATTCTTCTTGGCGTTATTTCCAACTGGAGGTGTCTTAAAATGTACAAAACATATTAGCAAAATTTGTAAAATAAAGTAATAATTCCATCTCTAAAAATAGTTTAGTTGCTTTGATGAAAACTATAGGTTCCTTGATTTATATAAAACACTCCGAATTTACCAAGAATATTATTCTTATAGCTATTTAGTTGAAAGGTTGAATAGAAAGATGTTTCAGAAACTGAAATTTTAAAGGTCTATATTTCATGCATAGATGAGAGCCTTCTACATTCAAAATAAATTGACAGAAAAATGCATTCCATCATAATATGATCTACTCATAACACACCATATTGTAATGTATGTAGTCAGAATGCGTTGTATGATGTAATCATAGTGATTTTTTTGCATGATGGTCCTGAGTCTTGCACTCAGCTCCCTGGTACAGTACCTTAGCTTACTTACTCAAGGCTATTGTTCTACTGCTTGAGCTACAAAAGCACATCTAACTTTTTGAGTGATTAATTGAAGATAAGAGAACGTGCTAGCCTGGCTTTGAACCTAAATCTTCAGATCTCTACTTCCAGAGTAGCTAGCATTACAGGTATGAACCCCTAGTACCTAACTTTCACACTGACTTTTAAAAAAGTCAGTACTTCATGAATAAAATAGAGCATTCTTCATTGAAAAATAAATTGGTAGGAAAGAAAATGCCTCACAATATTATGGAATAACAGCTGTCTTGAAGTTGATAAAATAATATGCATTTACTTTTTTAAAAGACATTATTGTCACAGATAATTTTAAGATATCCAATGAGAAACAGTTTATTTCTAAAGTTAAAGTTCAAGTCCAAGTACCAACACAAAAATGTTTTATTAGTGTATATTAATTGTATAAATAGAGTTCAAGTCCAAGTATCAACACAAAAAAGTTTTATTAGTGTATATTAATTGTATAAATGGGATTCATTGTGATATTTCCATACATGCATATTTCATCCCTCTGCCTCATGCCCTTTAATCTTATGGCTTTTAGTGGATTTCACAATACTACTTGTGAAGGACTGTAAGTTAACATCCATCAAAATACCTGCATGAGCATTATTTACCATAGCTAAGATATGGAACCAACCCAGATGACCCTCAGTAGAAGAATAGATCAAGAAAATGTGGTATATATACACAATGGAATTGTATGCCTCCATCAGAAAGAATGACATTGCCACATTTGTTAGGAAATGGAAAGACTTGGAAAAAATTATATTAAGTGAAGTAAGCCAGGCCCAAAGAAACATAGGTCCCATGGTTTGCCTTATTTTCAATAACTAGTATATGTCTGAGACAAGCAAAAACGGTCAGATAAGTTGATGTTAGGCAAAATGAACCCCAAGATAAGGATTCCAATGGTTTTTCTTTCTTGCGATTGTATCTAACATATATACAAGATGATTTCTTTGTTGCTTTGTATGTCCCTCCCCCACAGTATAATCCCCGTTTTCACTGTGTTTGATGTTGGTAGGTATACTTTGTGGAAGGGAAGGGAAAAAACATTGTTTAAATAAGGATACAGGTGGATCTATTGCAACAATGAGATTTGCAAGACGTTATGTCGAAAAACGAACATTACAACTTTGGTGGGGGAGGGGTGTCCCAGGGGTGGAGGGAAATGGGAAGGATGGGAAGGGGAAACAAAGGAGGAGACAACAATGCTTGATAAGAAATGTACTCATTACCTTGCTCGTGTAATTGTAACCCCTCTGTATGGTGTTTTCACAATTGAAAAAAAAAAAAGATACCTGCATTTCCACATTTGTTGCAAAACTATTCACAATATCCAAGACATGGAATCAGGCTAGGTGCTTCAAAGCAATGAATGGATAAAGAAAATATAGTTTATGATTTCTTTTTAATTTTATTTTATTGTTAAGATGCTGTGCAGAGGGGTTACAGTTAAATGAGTAAGGCAATGAGTATATTGTTGATTTTTATCCCTTCCCTTCCTTACTGCTGTCCCACTATCCCTTTCCTCTCCCACCTCCCCCACTTGAAAATATAGCATATGTTCACAATAGAGTACTGTTTACTACAAAAATTAATGTAATTACGTTGCTTGCAAGATATAGAATGGAACTAAGGATCACCATGTTGAGTGAGATAACAAGCTCAGAAATATCATTTATCCTCTCTGATGTAGAATACAGACTTAAAATAAATTATTATATTATGATATGAAAATAAAAGAGGAACTGCTTTGGGGAGCAAGTGGGCTGGTGGGGGAGAAGGTGATGGTAGATCAATGTGATGAAAGTACATTGCATATATGAAAAAAGTTCTTTTTCATAAAAAAACAACTCATTGCAAAATAACACCCACTTAATTCTCTATAGTATCATTTATATACTCAATCATATTAAACCTCTTCTAGAATCCTTTGGGAGAAACTACATGTTAATATTATAAAGCATTATTTCCTTATCATAATAAATACTGTAGCAAACAGTACTCTATTGTGCACATAGAATCATTGTCAATGTTACTGTCTCATCTTGGGATTTATAGAAAACTTGCGTAAAGACAAAAATGAGTTAAAATGAGTTAGGGGTTCAGGAAAAGAGGCTTTTCCACACTAGAAGTTTATACCCAACCACACAACAAAGCAACTGTAAAGGTAGAGTAAATATATTTTCTGGCTTGAAGAATGTTATCTTCCCTTCTCTGTAAACACTCCTTTTACATCTTCCTCAGAAATGGAGTGGAGAGGAATAAAAGTCACATGGATCCAACATAGAAGACAGGTTCAAGGAATCCCTGGAATGACAATAAAAGAAATTCTTAGAATACTGGACTCCAAAGCCTTTCAGGAAGGATTTCTTGTGGTAATTTTTTCAAGGAAATGAAAACTTATAGACTACTTGGTATATATGAATGTATACATATAGAGTGGAGTTTTATTCAGTTATAAAGAAGAATGAAATTGTCATTTACAAAAAAATGGATGAAACTGGCAATCACCATGTTCTCTCTTATATGTGGAATCTAATCCTTGAAACTGAGTGACAAAAATGAAAAACAGGGACTGTTGAGGGTGAAGATCAGAAGGAGGGAGAGAACAAAGTCAAGTGTAAAGGTAGAGTAAATATAGTCCAAGTATTTATATGCGTATATGCAAATAGACTAATAAATTCAGTTAAAGTTATTTTTGAAAGTGGCATAGGACGATTAAGAAAGTGATAGAGGGAGTGAATTTGGTAAATACATTTACTATGCACATAGGAAAAATCATAGTGAAACCCTTTTTACAACTAGCATATGCTAATAAAGATGTAAGGAAAACAGGAAAAAGAAGAGATTTTTACATGGGAAACAATGAATATATAGAAAGATAAGGAAAAAGCAAAGGCAAATATTAACTATGTATAATGGGATGATTCCAAGGGAAGAATAGTATAATAGAAAGCATCTGTATAGGACAAGGGTCTCATATCTAAAATATACCTGGAACTCAAAAAATTAAATCCCCCAACAACAAATCCTCAAAGAAACAACTGCCCAATAAACAAGTGGGCGAAAGACTTAAAGAGATACTTCTCTGAAGAAGAAAGAAGGATGGCCAATAGACACATGAAGAAATGCTCAACCTCCGTAGCCATAAAAGAAATGCAA
>NW_012267394.1:683693-711061 GCF_000151885.1 Dipodomys ordii | reverse complement strand
GCATTATCCTGCCCATGTAATTGTAACTCCTCTGTACATTATGTTCACAAATAAAATAAAAAAATTAAAAAAAGAAAGCATCTGTATAAAGATGGACACAACAGTGGAATGTTGATCAATTAACATAAAAATGTAATCATCTTAGAGATATGTTGTACACAATATTTCTTAATATTTGTGTAGTTTTATGGAACTCAATCTATTTATCTTTTTACTTAATGTTGTTTTTTGGAAGAAATGTAACATCAGAAATTGTGAATATGGGAAAATCTAATATGCCAAACAATCTACCCAGAACCAATAGACTATAGGCCCAGTCTGTCATCTCATTGTGTTCAGTAGCTAGCAAGTTGTGTGTTTTTTGCATTATTTTTGATTCCTATAAGAAGGGGTTAAGTCTTACAAACACTAGAGGTATAAAACACTATAAAAAGTCAATTTTCTGAAGCGTTTTATTTTTATTTATTTATTGGGTCCGGTCATGTGGCCTGAACTCTGGGCCTGGGCGCTATCCCTCAGCTCTTCAGCTCAAGGCTAGCGCTCTACCACTTGAGCCACAGCGCCACTTCCAGCTTTTTTATTTTTGCTTATGTGGTGATGAGGAATCGAACCCAGGGCCTCAGGCATGCAAGGCAAGCGCTCTACCACTGAGCCACTTTCCCAGCCCTGAAGTGTTTTTTTTTGGTAATGGATTAAATTGAAGTAACATTCCTCCATTATTATCTCCTCCAATTTGTCCACAATCTATAATCTTGTTCATGGAAGCCATAGAATATTTTTTTAAATCAACTATTATTTTTTAAGAAAGCAAGTAGAAACTTCGAGGTTCTGCCACTTCAATAAGAAAGAAGGCTGGATGTGTGATGTCTCTGGTCAGTGGCAGAACTGTAGTTATTAGAAATGATTTTCTTCAGTCTCACTGGGCTGGAGTACTTTCCAGAGAGAGAGGTGACAATTTGCAGTTTAGCTAACAGACACAACAATGCATTTGAAATCATAGGCTCCTAGAGAATTGTCAGGCATACACGGTAAGGGAGATTGAAAAAAATTCATCTGTTTAAAGGGAGGAAAACATTTTTAAAAAGATGACTTTCCTCTTTCCCCTACTTGCCAAATCTAGCTTTCCATTTAAAAGTAATAAAAAGAAACAGCTCCTTATCATTTTTTGCGTATGTGCACTTGAAATAGATTTTATCTACATTGCATTTACATTTTTATCATCATTTTCATATTTGACCTCTATACTTTTCAGAGTAATTTTAATAGTAGAAAAATTTGACATCCCAAAGGAGGAACAAGAAGACAAAAATGCCAAAATAGTGAAGCCTATTCAGACTAGTGAAAAAGATGACAGAGAAGCTAGTGAATATTGGCCTTCAAAGATACCATGTGTTTTGGAAGAGTGTAAATGAAGGCTAGTGGATCTATCAAAAGCAGAATGCTGATCAGAAGAAGTCATTAGAGCTTGGAATACTTTACTGCAGAGGTCAAATTTCCTTCTTTGATAGATAGCCTTCAACCACAGAATAAATGTGTGTTTTGTAAAAGGTATAATATGACTTTAAAAATGTTAGAGAAATCAATTGCATGACCTTTCTTAAGGTATTTTTCTGCCATAGTAGTCCCTAATGATTTACCCATTTGAAATTACTTATTGGATACTTACCACAGGCCAAACGTATGAGGCTTTGAAAAGGGAACAGTGACCAAAAAGACCTTCCCCTGGATCTTACTCAATGGTTCTTCCACCATTCAATACAACTTCTAAGGCCCAACTTCTTGAAGGACTTGGACTACGTAATTGGTAATACTGTTTTCATTTGAAAATTCTAGAATCGATTAGCAAGGCTACTTTTTAGTCATCAGCAGAGGGAGAACCATAAGCTGGGAAAAGTCAGTTGTGTGGTTAAACAAAAGGCTAGAATTTTTTTTTTCTTCTTTGTCCACAAACACCTATATTGAGAAATTTGGCCATTTAAAAAACTTTTTGAATTTTGTTCTCTTTAGAAATCTAAAAGGATATTATAATTTCAAAGCACTTAATGCTCCTGATTTTATTCCATTAACGTGGAAATTTTGGGTCTTTGGGAGTTTTTGACAGTCTCAAAATCCCTTGGCCCATGCATAGACATTTGCTTAAAGCAAGACTCTTAAAGTTAAGGCACATACAAATATATTGTGGGCTCTACTTTCTTCTTCCACATTGTGTTCATGTTTTGTAAATGAAGCTCGAGATTCTGATAGAAATAGACCTATAGAAAAGCACGAAGGCAGTGAACACTGACGACAATTAGCTTAAGTGATTGAATGCACAAGGCAAGATAGGATGTATTGAGAAGTTACATCTCCATGATGTGACTACTGAAAATAGTCTTCCCCCAGATTTGGGCCTGAATCCTCTGCTCTGATAAAGCTGGTCAAATATACTGAGCCCCTCAGAAGTCTTTAGGAGACCAGACATTCGGGATCTGAAGAAGGATTCAAGGTTCCCTGTTTTTATTCTTCACAGAATTTGTTGCATCCCAGACACAATTATGATACAACAAAAAATAAGTCTCTTCTTTGGATGCAGTCTGTTCCAGGGAAATGTCACTGAGTACAAGCTGCTACATGAGCAAGCCATTGCTATCCTTCCCTCATCATTCTACATATTCAAATCAATAATGATATTTAGTCAGTAATAACTACCATAGGTTTGCCTTCATTCTACATGGAATGAATGATGGGAATCTGCTTTGTTCTCGTAAATTCATGTGGCTCCCCTCTCATCCCAGTCCTTTTTGTGTATCCAAAGACCTTATAAGAAGGACTTGCTTCTCCCTCTCGGACCAATCTTTGTTATGTATCTAATGATGGAATATGAAGGATTGACAACCACCTTATTCCCCCAGGTCAAGCACAACATTTTATGTGTGCTCTCATGCTTGTCCACAGGCAGTTTGTTCTGACCTTGGCTTAACTGAAAACCCCCTCACCTGAAGCAAAGCATTCCGCTCTGGGCCTGGCCAAAGACACTGCCCTTGCTCCCAAGAGATCATAGCTGATTTTTTTTTCTGCTTCCTTATTAAGACCCATATAAACCCAACCCCACATCCAGTCCCTCGCAAATGCTCCAACCCTGAGGGAAGGTCTGTGCCCCTCCCTGGCAATACACAGCCCTAGCCTGTTGACAATCAAGTCCTGTCTATTCCTTTTCCATTCTTCATCAAGTTCCTAACAAGGAGAAACTGTACAGAGATACCCAGCCTACTGAAGGGATATTGAAGGAAAGGGCGAAGAGCTACTATTTCCTGACATAAAAGAATCATAGTGTAGTGGAGAAAAGTGTGCTAGCTCATGAGCTACATTGCTTGACTTTAAGTTTATTTTCATCCACTTACTAATGTGTTGCCTGGGAGAAGTTATCTAATCTCTTTGCATCTCAATTTCCATATTACTAAAGCAATAATCATCATCATCACCATCATCATCATCATCATATTTAATAGGCTGAAGTATGTACATCCAACTTAAATTCATATGGGACAAGAGTTTTAATGAAGAGGCAGTAAAATACAGCCTTCTGCAAACCAGAAAGAGAAGACCTTAGAGAAAACCAAGCCCACAGGCACCTTGGGCTTTTAGTCTCCAAAACTGTGAGAAAGCAAATGTTTGTTGTTTGAACTATACAGTCTGTGGCATTATGTTATGGCAGTCTGGGCAACTATTATAAAGTACTTATTCTTACACGATTGTAGCATTACAATGTAATCCATGTATAAATACCAAAATAAAGACTAGCACACAGCTAAACTTCATGGTATTTAATAACTACAAAATTACAGACAAGGACTATCTTTGCTATATGCAATATAATTTGAGTCTTTTTGACATGTTAATCTCTTACTCTCCTGGGGACTTTGAGTAAGACTTCCTCTTGCTCTTTTTAACAAAAACTGGATATGTCATTCCAAGATTCTATTCTGAAGGGGATTCTGAATTCTTGGTCTCCTGATGGGAATGTTATAAGTGAATCTTTGGTGGGCACAGAAAGACATCTATAGCTTTCCTCTCTAGATCAGATTACTTCACTATGATGTTTGGAGATTTTTTTTACCCCAGGACTATTGTGACACATAATTTGTATGAATAATAGTTTCACATTATTATGTACCATCACAACCTATCAATTTGTAATAGCATACATTTTATAGATTCTATATATTAGACCCTGTAGAATATAAAATGTAATAATTTTAGCACATGTGAATTGTTTTTTTCTAACTCTATTATATTAAGAATGTATTTGGCTACACAAAAATAGCTTGAGGTTTCATTAGAGAGTATTTGTTTTAATGAAGGTGTGTTTCTTATCATTCAAAACAAATCATGCTACATACTTCCAAATAACCTAATGAAGTTGCCTTATATTTACTGAATTTATTGTCACTCATTTGGTATAATGATACTTTCTTTGTAGAGACCATTCTTTATACCCCTATGGAAATCAGAGAAATGGTAAGCCTTATTCTGATTTGGCCAGTGCAAAATGATTATCCATAATTGGTTCCCAGATAGCGAAAACATCTCAAGGACAACATTGTTAGTAGAACTTGCTATTTAAAGGCAAACAATCTGGATGGATGGTTGGTTTATAAGAACAAAGTGAAAACCATGATAACCACAACCTATTATTTATGGAGATTTATAGAGGTACATCATCTATATTTTCAAATAATGCCATGAAGAAAATATGCTGTTAAAGAAAACCCACAGTTTTTAGAAGGTTAGGCCTTTCAAGTTAAATAACTGCCTAATGTTCTCACCACCGGCAAATGGCATAGCTCCAAGACTAGAGGTCAATGCTTAAGCCCAAGACCATCTCCTTATACTTTTCCTCACTCTGCAAGAGTCATTCATATTATCCATCATTTCAATTTTTGTAAAATATCATTATCTAATGTTTCTAATTAATTTCTTCATTTTTCCATCCCAGAATAGAATTGAAGTTCAATGAGATTAAAGAGCTTTCCTGTGGTATCTACCAGCGTGTCTTAGTGTCTAGAGCAGTGCCTAGCACATGTGGGCTAGCACACGTGGAATGAATTCATACTTGTTTCACTGTGAAGCAGCTTGGTAAATGGAAAAATTCTAGTATTTTTAAGATATTGCCATCATTACAAGAGTTATGTCAATTAATCACAGCAGCTTGGTTGGGAAATCCCAGACTTTCTGTAATGGGTAATCCAAATATGATTTTGCAGTCAGGGTCAAAAGGGCTCCTGGAAGATAACAAAAATAAATATTAGATTAATAATAAACATTAGACTATAATTTTCTGTATATATGCAAAACACTCTCAGAATGCCTTTCATTTTTGTGAGAAAAAGGAATATGGACAAATCATAATGTTTAAGAACCTTAAAAATTACTTATTGAGAAAAAACTCCTGCCCTTTAGAAGTTCACATAATCAACATGAAGTTCAAATGAAATAATGCATATGAAAGTGCTTTTTAAAATTTAAAGTCCTGTGGCATATGTGTAAGGTAGAATCATTATGTTAATTTGATATACTTAAGCTTCCATGGGAAATGGCTAACAAACAGTTTACTTTCTGGAAGGTCTTTCTATAAGCTTATGATTTTGCAAACTCTCCAAATGAGATTGGTTTGCTGTATCAAACTGGGAGATAGAAACATTGGTCATTGCAAAAGAGCAAATGTAAGGCAGTTAAATTGGGTGACTTTATGAGAAAGATAGTGGGGAGATGGAAGGGGTAGTATATAATTTGGGGTATCAGGCAGACTCAGTTTTCACCAAACAGTTGTACTAATGGTATGCTGGTCAGTTTTGCATCACCTGAGATGACCAGTTTATGTGAGGAAAAGTGTTCTTCTCTTGATCCATTCATCTACTGAGGGGCATCTGGGTTGGTTCCATATAAAATTCTATGCCTCCATCAGAAAGAATGACATTGCCCCATTTGTTAGGAAATGGAAAAACTTGGAAAAAATTATATTAAGTGAAGTAAGCCAGGCCCAAAGAAACATAGGTCCCATGGTTTCCCTTATATGCAGTATCTAGTATATGTATGAGTCAAGAGGAAAAGGTTAGATAATGTGATGTCAGGAAAATGAACCCTTAGATATGTATTTTAATGTTTTTTTCTTTCATGCATGTGTTTCCAACGCATTTATAAGATTATCTCTTTGTTGCTTTGTATGTCCCTCCCCCACAGTATAACCCCTGCTTTCACTATATTTGATGTCAGTATAACTTGTGGAGGAGATGGGGAAAAACCAGTTGTTTAAGGATACAGGTGGACCTGTTGCAACAATGAGAAGTACAAGTTGTCATGTCCAAAACGAGCTTTACAACGTCGGTGCGGGGGGGGGCGGTAGAAGGGGGGGAAGGAGAAGGATTGGGATTGGGATTGGGGGGGAGGGGGGAGGCTGGGAAGGGATGTGAAGGGTAAACAAAGGAGGAGGACGCAATGCTTGGTAAGAAATGTACGCATTATCCTGCCCATGCAATTGTAACCCCTCTGTACAGTATGTTCACAAATAAAATTAAATTAAATTATTAAAAAGTGTTCTTCTCATGATTTAGAGGTCTATTGTCACTTGGTCCTGTTACTTTATGCCTATGATGGTACGGTAATTCTTAGCAGGATCATCCAACAAAGTTCATTCCCAACTCTGCTCAGTTTTATGCTTTGGGGCTTCTTTCTACATAGAGTCTTTTTTCTCTGTGTGCCAAGAGAATATGTTGGTCATAAGAAACTTTCAAGCATAGGGGCTATGCCCATTCACATTTATTCCACAAGTCTTTCAGTTTATGTTCTTAGTGGAAGCAAGTATTCAAGCTTAGGGATAATCTTTGGTTATTACTCATCACAGCAAACAGTGCATGGATTACTGAACTAGCTGGAGAACTGAGGGAATTGGGCACCCTCTGCTGATCTCAGTGTTTATAGACCTCTTCAGAAGTTTACCTCATTTGTGGATGGGATTCTATATAAATTATATGGATTAGAGAATCTAGACCATAGGTTCTCAATCCTGTCTGATAGCAAACACATGCTAGGATGCAGTCACAGAGGTATGACTCAGTACTCCCAGACTATAGCATGTGTGTGTGTGTGTGTGTGTGTGTGTGTGTGTGTGTGTGTGTAAGCCACATGATTAAGAGAGTCTGGGCTCAGGATTCTCAGATCTATCTAGCAGCAAACACATTCCAAGATGCTGTACTCAAGATGGGCTTCAGTGCTTTTCAAGACTGTCTAGCAGTGTGCCTATTTGTTGGGATGTTGCTGGAGGTAATCATGTGATTTGGCAGGCTTGAACTTGATGTTCTTAAACTCACCTAGCAGCAAATTTACACTAGGGTGCAGTTCCCAGAGTTGGACTTCAGTGCTTTCAGACCCTGCCCAGAATTGTGTCTCCATATGTAGGTGAAGAGGCTGTGGACATCATAGGATTTGGTAGATACGGGTTCATGGCCCTCAGACACAGCCAGTCAACATATTCATTCATGTAAGAGGCCAAACACGATACAGGTCACATGTGTGGTTCTTAGTTTCTGCTCCAAGTCTCAGGTGATGAGTCTTGCTCTGCACCAGGGGAAGACAGGACCTATGATGACCACATGCATTGTTACTGGAGTTCCTGCTGCTTGAACTTCTCTGTGGGACTACATCAGACCTTTCCCTCTCCCAAATCACCCCTTGTGGCCATCTATCATATACATGTTGTGGTAATGTGGCCCATCACTCCCTGAGACACTATTGCTTCCCAGCTTCCAGAGTCATAAAATTCAAACAATAGGTTCTGTCCTAATTCTCCACCTTATTATAGCTCTCAGATATGATAGCTATAGAGCAGTACAATGTCTTTCTTAAGCTAGACTTCTATTCCAGAGCAAGCATTGTCTGACCAAATTCCCATACTGGGTTTAAGGCTTGTAAGGCTAGTCTGTAGTTGCAATTTTTAGTCCACTGTTTGGTACTACCTTTCCTTGAGAATATATGTTCAGTTTCTCTTCTTCCTCACAGGTAGCTGAAGACAGAGCTTTAAACTGTAGCTTTTTTTCTGTTGCCTTTGTTTTTCCAGGCCTTTCTGCTGTCCCGTAACCTCTTTCATAATTTCTGATGCTCTTCCTTTCTCTCTTCAGAATATAATCACTCCTGTGTTACCTGACTCCTGCTTCTATTTTTATATCTTACCCTGCCTCTATAGTAGATAGTTTGTAGTCCAAGTTTTCTGCTCAGAAATTCCCTTCTTGGCATCTGTATATCTATGTTCATTGCAGGATTCACAATAGCCAGTTTATGGAAGCAGCCCAGATGCCCTATGACTGATATAAAGATCAAGAAAATCTCTCTCTCTCTCCCTCCCTCCCTTTTTCGTTCTCTCTCTCTCTCTCTCTCACACACACACACATACACACAACTGATCACAATGCATATTCAAGGCTGAAAAGTTACCCTGCTCCAATTCTATATGAAATATAAAGTCCATATATATGACACATAAAAACATTGTTGAAATGCAGCTTCTGGTTCACTAAATGGGAGGAGGGACTCAAGATGCTTCATATGCAGCAATTTCCCAAGTGATGATGATCATATTAATTCAGGAATCATATTTGAGCAGTGAAGTTCTGTGTGGGGGCTCATATTTCTTAAAGCCTGAACGACCTTAATTAGTATCTTTTCCTAGGTTGCAAGTCTATCTTGTAAGTCTTTACTGTTTCATCGATTCATATCATTTATATAATCTAAAAGCCAATTATATCTTACTTCCTTTATGGTGTTTTCCTTAGATCATTACTACCTACTCTCTTTCATGGTACATGATACACATCATATGTCATTTAATAATATTAGAGATATCCCACTTATAAATATTGGTTGTATTAAAGGGAAAATTCCAGAAATAAATAATTTATGAGTTTCAAATGACTTGTATAACAGTATATTTAGTTCCAGTTTATTACTTATTAATAGCTTGCTATTCTTACTTAATATATTAAACTTTATAAGGGTTATGCATCTATAGGCTAAAACATTATCTATAGTGTTTGGTGCTATTTACAGTTTGGGTCATACACTGAGAGTCTTGGAAAGTATTTCCTATGGATAAGAGGATCACCCTTTTTTCAATAAGAAGAATATTACAGACATTTAATTAATACTTGTTGAATTGAAGGAATATGAAAAATAATACCACAACTATCATTATCATTACCTTGGACATGTGAAGTTAAAAATAAAAAAAGGATAAGCGATCACAAAGCAGATTGGAAGAATGACCTAACATGGCTTACAGTCCTGAGCCCTGGAGGATAGATATATTTGCATAGAGTTTTGGCAAGGATAGCAGTTCATTGCCAATGAAGAAATGATGAATCTGGACATGCATATGCTCAGGTCATATGTACAGAGCCCCACTGCCTTGTATACCCCAGATGTCTTTTGGCAGAAGTACTAACCAGACATTCTCCTGGGCTCAGTAGTTTACTAGGAAAGAAGATAAAGGAAATAAACAAAATGTTAGAAATGAAAAACACCACAGATCATCTTTTATTTCATCCATTTCATTTTAAAGACAAGGGAGATGACACTCAAAATTAATTAGGTTAGAGATAACCATACAAATCTTTGCCTTGAGGTCAGGTCGCCAAATGGCAAGGCAACATTATTCTGTGACTATAAGCTATCAATCTATACAACCCTGCTCCCCCAAAGTCTTATAACATCCTTTGTTGCCTTTATCAGAGCTGGAAAATTCTGGAATCTTAGTGAAAGTGCTATGAAGTATGTCAGAGGAGGCCAGACCCAGTAAGGTATGGAACAGAGGGAGGGCGCAACACAAATGAGTGTGGCCTACAGTACAATGCCCTTCCTTCTATTGATTCCAATTCTTTCTTTTTCTCAGTGGTACCTCATTGCTTTAGATTATTTCAGTTCTATATATCTACTTTGTGCCACATTTTGGTATTAGTAGATTATAAATATTCTCCAGGGTAAAATATTTAGAAGAATGAAAACTGAGATGTGCAAATTCTTGAGTAATGAAGTTCAACTTCCAGAGACCACTAGATATTAATCATTTTCTTCTTTGTGTAGTGCTGGGTAGCTTAGCCAACTAAAATGTGGTACTAAAGTCTTTATGGCACTTCATGACTCAGAGGAGTCTTGGAACAGTTGTCTACACTTCTTTGTGAAGTATACAAAGTCTTTCCAATTGTAAAATTGCAAAGAGAAAACAGAACAAGCACAAACAGCCTAGCTTCCTGCTGTGGATTTAGTTTTGTTTGTGTGGTAAAAACAATACCTGAAAATTAAGAGATGGCCATTTTGTCTTTGAAACAATTGGGAATCTTCTCTTTGAAGCTGTGCTGTATTCTGTTTTCAGAGGAAAATTAAAAGGAAGAGAAATTGAGCAGAAGGAATCAAAGAGAAATAAACTTTTGATTTTTCAAATAGACATAAATTGAGTGATAGGAGGTAAACAAGTTTTACCTTCTTTCTTGAAAATTTGTCTTGCTCTCATTTTAACCAATACATTACTTTGTTATAGTCAAATCTTGCAATAAACGCCATTACGATTTCTCAACACAAAATTATTTTGTGGAAAAACAAGAGTTACTGGTGTGAGATTGCTTAAGAAAACTGGTAACTGGCTAAATTTTCCTAAAATCTGACAGTGTTTTTCTTTTTAAAAATATAAGGGGAGAAGATCCTGAGTGAGTTGATGTGAAAAGTTCTGCTATGTTATACACTGTTACTTGGGAAACATGACAATTTAAAATGTAAAACCCAGATAAATCTTATACTCTGCCTTTATTAAAAAAATCAAATAGAGGGGGAGGATGAGAAGGGATGTGAAGGGTAAACAAAGGAGGAGGCTGCAATGCTTGATAAGAAATGTACTCATTATCTTACCCATGTTATTGTAACCACTCTGTATAGTATGTTCACAAAAAATTAAAAAAAAATAAAAAAAAATCAAATAGAAACAAGCAAATATGCTTACTGTCCTCTCAAATAGTTATTTATGTTGTAAACACACCTTTGTCATAATGAGGCCTCTCAGAGAATAATTAAACTCACTGGGTCATCTCCATTTTGAAACCACCTTGGTTAATGCTGCACAGGGAAGTAATTAGATGAAGTTGACACCATAGTTGTAGGGGAGAAAATAGGACAGAATTATTGAAAGAAGGAATTGTAGGAAGCTTGAGCTATCACTAGTATGCAGAAAGGAGTCTAAAAATAAATGTGGAGAGCAGGCTGTGGAGTACTTTGTGCTCAGTATCATGGAGCCTGGCTTTCAGTGCCTTGTATCCCTGCTTGAAAATTCTGTGAAGTCTCCATCTTCAGAATCAGGAAGTACTTGCTTAAAAAAATACAAGAAACCTAATTTTATATTTCTACAGCAGAGAGATTGTAAAGTTGGTTTTATAGGGGCATGGACTTTAATCTATTTTTTATTACCTTTCCCTCCAGTTTTCCCTAAGCTCACACTCAAGTTTTGGACTATGTACATGGAAAGACAAGATAATTTCATCTGGAATGTTCACTTTACAACTAACAAAATTCAAGATGGATGGAAACAGGTAGTTAAGAATTCAGACTATGAAACAGACCTATGCTCATGTCCTTGATATACTGTGTGTCACGAGAATTTACCTCCCAGTTCAGCTTTCTATTTAGTACATGTGTAAGCCTCATGGAGAGCAGGAAGTGCAATGTAAGTAATAGCTGAGAGTGCCTTTTTGATAGAAACTAAATAAAATTGCCAGAGAACCTGAAGCTCTTACTTCTGCAGAAAGGAGGAAGGGAAGGGAATATAAATTATTGTCATTGTGACCTCATCTGAAATTGTATATACTAAGGTTTGGAAAAACCTGAATTTAAGGAAGATTATCTTTTAATTGTAAAGATGATGTACAGAGAGTTACTGTTACATGAGTAGGGTAATGTGTATATTTCTCTTTGAACAGTGTTATCCCCTCCCTCATTTTCTCCCTCTTCCCCGCCAGTCTCCCTGCCCCACCCCACAAATTGTAAAGTTCATTTCCAACATGTCTAGTGAGTACCACTGTTGCATTGGTTCACCATTTGCTCTGCTAATTCTATGATTCCCCTTCCTTTCTGCAAATCAGATAAATTTACACATACAAGACAAAAAAAACAGTGACAATAGGGAATAAACAAAAGGTAAAAAAAGAAAGCAATATCTGAAAACTACATTATAAAAATCTCTTGTTGCCATTTCTTGGTGTTCATTTTGATAATCTTCATTTTACATGGACATATGCAACTAGCTATTGAGCCATTGTAATCCTCTGCTAAGAATATCATAGACATATTCCAGTTATTACAAATGAGGGAAATTAGTTTTTTTTTTATTTTTGTCGGTCATGGGGCTTGAACTCTGGGTCTGGTTGCGGTTCCTGTGCTCTTTAGCTCAAGGCGAGCACTCTACCACTTAAGCCACAGCACCACTTCTGGTTTTATGGTGGATAATTGGAGATAAGGGTCTCACGGACTTTTCTGTCTGGGGTTGGCTTTGAACCGTGATCCTAAGATCTCACCTTCCTGAGTAGCTAGGATTACAGGCGTGAGCCACCGGGGCCCAGCTAAGGAAGATTTTTTTTGTGTGTGAAAATACTATACAGAGGGGTTACAATTACATGGGTGATTTTTTACATGAATTTGTCTCCTTGCTAAGGAAAGAATCTGTGTCTAACAATCTTTTGTAGCCTTGGCAGTGCCTGACTATAATACCTGACTATAGTGCCTGGCATTTGTCAAATGAATGAATGGAGCACTTCAGATTATCAGAGTCACAAATTTCCAGGAGAGAGAACTGGTTTCTGTTGCTTTTAGGACATAGGAACTGAGGAGTGTGGGGTAGATTGATGCTGGGGAAATACTACAATAGATCAAAATAGGTTAAATCTGGAACTTAAGATGAACTTGTACAATGTGTGTGCTCATGGCTAAAGAAACTGGAGTTGCTGGTTGTGAGGCAAAGTTCAATGTGTTATATGGAAAATGAGAAAGAGACATGGAACATCTTGGTGAGCCTGTATTTCTGTGACTCTCTTGAGAATTCTTCTCCCATTTGACCCATTCATTTCTTCTGGTAGATTTTCTTCAAGCTACTGGAAACCACTTACATTTGCAGTCCTTCCTTGACTATAGGCAGGATAGCTTGGTGACCTGTGGATCTTTCACTGACCCAGAGTCTCTGGACTCCTCTGAGGAGGATAATTACATTGCAAAGGGCACACACTGAAACAATTTTGGCATACCAGGCTAGAATCAGCAAGAACAGCCATCAGGGATGGGAACAGGTAGGAAAAGCAGAATTTTTTAAAATTCTTCTGTGCACCTGTTAGCAGCCTATTATTCACCTGCTCATGGTTTGTTGGGTGGAAATTTTTTTAATGAGACCTTCCCTAGGTGTATTTGGCAAAGGATGTGTAGAAGCTATTCTCTCTCTTCCATGGATCCTCAGGCTCCCCTCAAATCATTCAGACCTTTGCTGTTTTTTTCCCTTATTTCTTGCTACCTGGTGTCCTGTCAGGCCAAGTTTTGACTGCAATGGTTTTGATCTGCTGAGTTGTTCTTGGCAGAATTACCTTTCCCACCATAGATCTGCTCTAGAGAGAGTGAAATAACCATTTGGGCAATTGATTTCAGGGCGACAGCTTTGGGCTTGAATGTAGTGAATGCACACAACTCAAGCACTAACAGAGCATGCCTATGACAATCCTCAGCATTAGCAAGCCTGAAAATGTGGTCTCCAAAATGACATGTCCCCTCCACATACAAGATAACAAGTGAGGGATGTGGGCTCTGCTGGAAAAATATTTGCATTCAAATTCTAGTTCCACATCTTATGACTTCTGTGACCTTGGGCAAATCACTTAATTTCCCCAGCTCAAATTTCCTGTTGATAACATGGGAAAAAGTGGTGTCTATCTTCTAGAAGGTTGTGGGGATTACATTAGATAATCCATATAAAGCACTTGGCACAGAGCTTAGCAAAAAAGAAGTGCTTTACAAATGATAACTCTTAGTTTTGAATTCATGGAAATGTATTTAGACTTTTGAGATTTCATCCCTATTTCAAGTTTGTGCTTTCCCATTTGATTTTCTTTCCATAAGTCTCTGGGGGATGGAGCATTTCAGGTAGAGGTTTGGGAGAAGTGAGGCAAAGCTTCTAGAACCTGCTTTGAGAATTAAAATACAACCCCCCCCAAGCTAGAGGCATAACATTGGGGGATTAGGCTGCTTACAAGATAGGAAATGATGGTCTCTAGGCTCTGCCAGCATCTCCTGTAGGCTGAGTACTCTGTTCTGCCTAAGGCCTCCCCTGGCTGTTAAAGCATCTGCTTAGACTGTATTTGCTTGTCTAACTGCCAGAACCCAGGGCACTCCAGTGCTTATGTTTTTCTTAAAGCTGTTTTAGTATTTACTAGCTTAACAATTTCTCAGAATTTAACTATGAAAAACCAACCGTAAAACAAGAGTAATAATCCAATTTCAGACATGCAAAATCAAGAGGCATCAAACTTATAACTATGTACCAAAACAAACATTTAGAAGTCAAGGTAACAACAAAAAACACAATAGTTAACCAATTAAAGCTGCCATTGGGTAAGAAATTATTGAATAGCTTCAGTATAGCTTTGTTTGTAATATCAATATAGATTATCTTTAAGCCAAAATTCTAAAACCTGAAATGCTTCAGAATCTGAAACTTTTGAAACACCAACCAAAAGAAACAATAGAAAAGTTCTTCATCTGAATTTATGTTATAGGTTGCAGGCAAAACATAAGTGTAGCAAAAATATGTAAAATTACCGCCAGAATATGTGAATGAGCAGTATATAAAATATAAATAAATTTTGTGTTTAGAATTGAGTCTAATATTACATATTCATATGTTCCAAAAGCTGAGAAAATACGAAATACTAAATACTTTTGGTTCAAAGTATTTTTAATAAAGGGTGCTCAACTGAGATTTTGCTTTAAAATGTTAAATCCTATGTTTACTGGATTAATGGATCACTATTATTTTTCTTAAGGTAAATCAGAAGCTCTCTCATTTTGGTCAATGTGTCTGAAAAAGTATTATTAAGAATGGATGCTATAATTAGGACAAATAGACCAATGCCTAAGTGATACAAAGCTCAATTTTAGGCACTCACTGTTATGATTTAAATGTGAGGTGTCCTCATCAGTTGGTGTATCAAATACTTGGCCCCCAGCTGATGGCACTACTTTGGGAGTTGGTGTCTAGTTGGAAGAGGCAGGTCACTGGCATTGTGTCTTTAAACCTAGTCCCTGCTCCCTTGTTCTTACTCTGCTTTATCTGCCATGAGGTTAACAATCTCCACCACCAAACATTTCTACCACCATGAGGTACAGTGGAGTCAAGAAATTGCAGATTGTACCCTCTGAAGCTCTAAGCCAAAATAAATCTTTCCTCCTTAAAGTTATTGTCTAGTTTGGGACAGTGATGAGGAAAAGTGAATTAATATACTCAATAATGTAAAAGTTTTCCAGATTCAAAGGTATTTTCTGTATTTAATTTAGATATCTCAGAGACCCTAGACAACATTTTACAGCTCACCAAAAAATGTGAAAAAAAAGTTATCATTCTAACACCTTTTTCAAAGGCATAGGCTGTATTTGTGAATCCCGAAGCTGAACAGGTCTTTGAGAAGGAGGCAACTTCTAAAGCAGAATGACCTGGACTATAGAAAAAAGTTGGGATCCATAAGCTAGAACCCTTTTAGAAAGTCCTACATAGCTTCAGGAGATCTTTGGGGGAACTTGTTACTTTGACAGTCTCTGATTATACAGTTATTGTCATTGGAAAGTGATGTTCAAGAATATTAGACACATGGGGCTGGGAAGGTGGCTCAGTGGTAGAGCGCTTGCCTTGCATGCATGAGGCCCTGGGTTCGATTCCTCAGCACCACAGAAGCAAAAAGAAAAAAGCCGGAAGTGGCGCTATGGCTCAAGTGGTAGAGCGCTAGCCTTGAGCTGAAGAGTTGAGGGACAGCGCCCAGGCCCAGAGTTCAGGCCCCATGACCGGACCCCAAAAAAAGAATACTAGACACCTAGAAATAAACAGAATGCATTTAAATGTGTTAAGATATTAAAACAGCATGAGCCTAGATGGACTTGTACTGAGTGAAAGAGGTGCAGGGTTATCCAACCTGCCTTCAGGGAGTAGGCTAAACCTCAGGGAGTGTAACTTTCTATCCTGATTCTGATAATGCGTGTGTTGAATCACAGTGGTTTCTACATAGTCTTTAGCAAGGTATATTTGGGGCTAGATTACCATAGCTTCATTTGCAAGAAAATGATATAAGTTTTTAACTCTAAATCTTCATCTTCATGCTAACCAGATGCTTTAATCACAAATTTTAAACATTATTAGTTCAAAACTCTTTATATCATAGATGAAGAGATGCAGCAAAGAGAAGGGAAGTGATTTGTTTAAGGTCACAGAACTATACTTTACAAGGACCTGGGCTAGAATTGAATTGTCCTAACTCCCCATTCAGTATTCTCTGGAGTACTGTCAAAAGTGAGGTTTCATAGTCTCACTAGCCCAGAATCTTCCTTTGATCCAATGCAAACAAAGCATTTTCAAATGGTATTGAGAATCTATAAAGTACATGTTGCTGTGGGAAAATGACATTTACAGCATTTTGATAAAGTTGCTGCTTTTGTTTGTCCACTAAGGATTTGCTTGTGGAACTCTCTTGAGGAGTTAAAATTCTGTACAGTTGTCAGTAATTGTGTGTATGCACAAATAGGCAGTACAATTCAATAGAGATGTTAAATATGTGATTAACAGATATCTTGTAATCAATGGGAAATTGTCTTAACTTAGCATAACGAAGGATGTTTTGCTCAGGCCTGTTTTCCTTTAGTCTTTGGTGCTTATTGTGAGAATGATATTAACGGTGATATTTTCCTCATAGGATTCGCATAGTCTTAGAAAATTTAAGCTTATTACATACATAATGAATTTAAGAATATTAAATACAATGTTGATATCTATATTTTCTTCTTATCATAATCTTGAAAAGAACTCTGAGCTCAGTAATTTCTATTTCATTTTGATGTTATTAGAATATGACCTTTAGAAAAAAATCTCAAAACAATATGCCTTGTAAAACAACCAATATACAAAAACAAAAGGAAAAGCTAATAGAGAATATAGTCCCTTAGGAATTAAAGCATTTATTAATTCAGGCAAGGTAAAGTACTGGTTCTCAAACTTTAGCTCAGGACTTATTAAAACACACATTACTAGGTTCCCTTCCTAGAGCTGCCTATATAAGAAGTTCCTATGATTTTGGTGGCTCAAGGATCATACTTTGAAGACTAATAACTTAAACCATTTAGTAATTTTCCTTAAAAGTCATTAGTATGGAGATTTCAGAGGCCATTAAACTTTCAGGGAACTCCTAGCCTAGTAAAGGCCACAAGTAGGGAACCATATGCTTATAAAGACAAACCCCCAAATAGCTAATGTTTTGAGGCTTTTACAATCTAGATTCTCTATATTGTGTTAAGTACATATTTTCCATGGATAAACCCTCTTGATCTTCACAACATCTATATGTAAGTGCTCTTATGATCATTTTACAGATGAAGAGATTGAAATTCAGAGAGATTAAGTATCTTGTTCAAGTTCATACAGTTCTTAAATGGGAGAGGTAAGTTTAGAATTGTAATTTAGTCCTGTGTTCTTAGCCACTATTTTACATTCTCAGAAGAAAAGTGAAATGAATTATCTTGGGTTGAGAGATAAAGATGCACAGGGAAGAATTTCAAAAGATGATATCTGAGCTACCTTTTTTTTAAAGTTAGAATCTTGCTATGTAGCAAGGCTGACTTCATACTTCATATATAGTCTAAGCTTTCTCAAACTGTTGATTCCCCCTGACTTCGCCTTCTGAGGGCTAGGATTACAGATATGTGTCACCACACATGGTATTGAGCTAGGTATTAATAAAAAGCTAGAAAATAGAAGCATTTGTGATAGAAAGGAGAGAGGGGAAATCCAGACATAGGTGATATTACACTAGGCACTTGTTCTTTGCTTAGACTTAGCAGATGGAAAAGGGAAGGATGTAGATAATGGAGGAAAAAAGTAAAAATGTGAATGTCTAGTCTAGAATTTGATAGAAGACAGAAACAGATTTGAGCAGTTGAGTTAATTTGTCACAAGCCACAGGGCCTTGGCCAAATTCCCTAGCCTTTTTTGGTATGAATTTCTTCATTTATGATCAGGTACTTGTCACAGTAACTTAAGAGTGCCAAGTCCACATGATATGCTTTTGCTAGTTTTAATTATTTTATGTGTGTATATGCCAATACCGAGGTTTGAACTCAGGGCTTTGAGTCATGCTCCACTTGGCATTTTGCAGATTATTAGAGATGGAGTCTCTTGAACTTTTTGGCTGGCCTGACTTCAAACTGTGATCCTCAGATCTCAGCCTCAGGAGTAGCTAGGATGACAGCTGTAAGCCGTTGGCACCTGGCTGTAGTTAGAATTTGACAAAATAGTAACTTCCAATTTACAGTATGTCAAACATCATCTTAACCTAGGGGCTTCCAAAGTGTGGTCACCAGAACACTGTCAGCAACATCAACATCATCTTGGAACTTATTCACAAAACAATCATGGACACTACTGATCAGAAACTCTGATCAGAAACTCTGGCAATAGGACCCAACATTTTAGCAAGCCCCTTAAGTTTGTTACATTGTATGACAGCAAATGAAACCACTATTATAATATTTTTACATTAAAGAATTTAATTTAATTTTCAGAATAACAATTTCATAGATGAAGAAACAAAATCACAGAAAGTTGAGTTGTGCTTTTTGTAACAAATAGTAAAAACAAGATTAATACCCAGCTATATCATGGGTATATATGGCTTAAGTCTGTGTCTTATAATAAGTCAGTAACATGACTCACAGTATGATGATAGAGGAATGATAGAAACTTTGAGGTAATATATAGTGGGAGATCCTTAGGTTACTAGAAGGAATTAAGATGGCTTTTCATTGGACCCTGAGCTCTTTCAAGAGTGTGTTTATATATGATCAAGTCTAAATTTTTAGTCACTATCTAACTGCCTGCTTGGTGATGTCATCTCTTCTTTCACACATACTTCCATTATGGCTATTATCATGAGGTGATGAAGTAGAGGAAAGCCTTCACCAGAGAGCAAAATGCCATTTAGATTGGTGGTCTCCAAAACTATGAATAAATAAATCTTTCTTTTGCAAAGTTAGCATATCTCTGGTGTTTGGGTATAGAAGTACTAGTATGTATAAAATAGAAAAATTTTCAGCATTTTAGAAGTCAAGGAGATAATTCAATGATAGAGTACTTCCCTAGCATGTGCAAGGCTCTGAGTTCGATCTCTCAGTTCTTAGCACTCAGCCTTTTGAAGGTTTCTTTTTTATTCTCTTCCCTGTTTCTGTTATACAATGGCGGGTTCCTATCTATTTGTATGCCTTTAGTATTCTGCACTAAAAAGGAATCACCATGTAATGCTTTATGCACATCTTTTTGAATCTACTGCTCTATACTACCCACACTGCTTTGCATGGATCTGGGAATGAAACAGCATGTAAGGATTGCATAAATAACTTTGTCTTGCTTGCTGAGGTAGAGAGTTCTGATCACGAAAATCACCATGGGTAGAAGTAACAACTTAGATTTAAAAAATGCAGTGCTTAAGGAACCACTGGACACATTATTTTGATTCCCTCTAACAATTTAAATATTGTCTATTTCATTTTTTAAATATGTATTTTTATTGTTAAGGTGCTGTACAGAGGGATTACAGTTACATGAGTAAGGTAATATGTACATTTCCTATCGAGCATTATCACCCCCTTCTTTGTTTTTTCCCTACCCTCCCTTCCCTCCCCACCTCCCCAACCCTTCCCTTCTCCCCCCAAAGTTGTAAAGTTCATTTTCAACATAGTGTCTTGTACATCTCATTGGTAAAATGAGTCAATCTGTATCCTTATTTCAGCTTTTTCTATTTCATTTTTCAAATTAAAAAATATATTTTAGACCTGATTATATTATTAAACTGTCTCTGGGCAGAAAGTGAAATTCATAGTGACCTTAAACGATCATATTTGTATCAGTATGCTTTAAACTAGTATGTATATTAAGGTTGGAATGCCGTGAACTTGCCACAGCCTGGAATTATAAAAATACCTGCCTATTCTTTTTTCTTTTCTTCCTGTTTTGTAGCAGGCAGATTTTGATGTTTATTTGGGGGTGGTGTGGAATCTGGTAAATATATAATTAAAAAACACAGAGCAAGCCATACCATAGTGAAACCCTTGGTGCTATTGAATCACAGGAAAGTAAAATATGCTTGAATATGCAGTAGGAACCAATGGAATGGAGAGTGGCTAATGAAAAGGGAGATGGTGGATGAATATGGTCCACATAGTTTGTTTGCATTTATGAAAACAGCAATAAAACTTGTTGAAATTGTTTTAAGAAAGGAGAATAGGATAGGGGAGACTGATAGAAGGGGTGAAGTTGATTGGGATACATTGCTTACATGTGTAGAAATAGCACAATAACCCCTCCCCCTATACAACTAATGTATGGTAATGAACATAAACACACACACCATGCAATTTGGGCCAAATTTGAGATGACCTGGTAATTCTGGTTACTACTACAACCTAGTTTCTCATGAAGAATATAACAAACTGCTAAAATTAGCTTTTAAATATTTAGTTTGAAGGCAAGTGTAGTGGCACACATTTTTAATTTCATTATTCAGGAGGTATATGCAGGTTGAAGATGACTTTGTAGCCAGCTTGGGCTACCCCGTCTCAAAAACCAAAAGCAAAACCACCAACAAATCAGATTATGGGGCTAGATATGGTGGCTCAGACCCATAATCTCAGCCATTCGGGATAGAGATTGGGAGCGTCACAATTTGAGGACAGCTGAAGCACTATTTAGTGAGAACCCATTTCAAACAACAAGCCAGATACGTTATTACATGTCTATAATCCCAGCTGCACAAGAGGTTTAAGTACAAGGATGTCAGACTGAGACAGTAGTTGGTAAAAATATAAAAAAATAAAGATTTTGTTTGAAAATTAACTAAAGAAAAATGAAATCTAAAGTATTTAAGTCTGCAGAATAATATCTGCTCTCATTTGAGGGAACCAATTACAAAATAATTTAGAGATCATGGTTATAAGAATACAGTTCTTGAACCATAATACCATTAACTCAGGTTGTGACTCTGGTAAGGTGTTTGCCTAGCAAGCTCAATATCCTTGGTTTGACCCCCAACACTGAGTAAAACAAGAAGAACCAAACCAAGATGACTACATACATATTTATTTTTTGAGTCCAGTCGTGGGGCCTGAACTCTGGGCCTGGGCGCTATCCCTCAGCTCTTCAGCTCAAGGCTAGCACTCTACCACTTGAGCCACAGCACCACTTCCTGCTTTTTACTTTTTGCTTATGTGGTGCTGAGGAATTGAATCCAGGGCCTCAGGCATACAAGGCAAGCGCTCTACCACTGAGCCACCTTCCCAGCCCCTAAATGTTTTTATTATGGTGATGTTTGTGTAACATAAAATTAGTTATTTTAAGTGAACAATCCAGGGTCATTAGTACTTTCCAAAGTTGTGCAATCACAACCTCTATTTAATGTTAAAAAATTTTTTACCATCCCCCCAAAAGAAATTTCATACCCTTTCTTGACCATTTCCATTTTAGGTTCGTTTAAAGTTTGAACATTTTAGTTTCTGTCTGGAAACATGTTTGGATAACCTACATTTTCATTAAGTAAGCATATACTATCAAAAAAAGAAACTGCATACCCAATAATCATTATTATTCTCCATTCTTATTTTTGCCAGACTGACAAGGGTGATATTTGTATTTTTCTATCTCTTATAACTTTGCTTATTCTGAGTATTTCACATAAATGAAGTAATATAATATGCAATCTTTTGTGCATGGCATGTTTCACTTAGCAAATTTTCAAGGTCTAGCCTCATCAAGAACTTATTCTTTTGATGACTAAATATTCATATATATGTATATAATTTTTCTTTGGAGTACTAATCAAGGAGTATAATAATTCCTGGGTCATGTGTTAATTTGACAATTAGTTTATTAGGAAACCTGAGTAGCTGAACTATTTTCCATACTCATCAACAATGTATGAGAGTTCTGATTTCATTGCATCCTAACTATATGTACTATTTTCTACTTATATTTTCATTTCAAAATCCTGGTCATGCTTTTGGGTGTGAAGTGGTATTTTATACTGACTTTGATTTGCATTTCTCTAGACTAGTGATTTTGAGCATATTTTCCAGAATTTTAAATCATTTTTGTGTTCTCTTTTGAGCAATGATTATTCAAGTCCATTATTCATTTTTCATTGGGTTGTCTTTTATTTTGATTGTTGAGTTTTTATGCGGTTTATATATTTTGGCTACTAGATCTTTATCGGATTATAAGATACATGACTTGTAATTATTCTTTCATCATACAGCTTGCCTTATCATAAATATTTTGGCCTTGTTTTAGTCATGCTTTAGGATCATATTTCTCCATCACTTTTTGATGTGAGAACTGATGTGACCTGTGTTATCTCTAGGGGAGAGCTCTGGGAGCTAGTGTGCTCTTTGACTTAGCTATCCCTGAGTTCTCCAGTATCTAGGTAACACTCCAGATTATGCTGCCCTGTCAGCTTGTATCTTGGAGTGAGGATGACATATAGCAACATCTATCAATTGACCCAAACTAGACATGCATTATAAGCCAAAACCAGACATTGTTTAAGTAGTAGAAATTGTTCACAGATGGAATTATAACATGTAGTAGTTATTGCATGTGCAATGTTCCCTTAAATGAAAGCAAGGGGAATGAAATTGTGGATTTTGTCCTTTCTTGGCACTCTGAATTTATTCTTTTTTAACTTGGGGTTTTTGTACAGTAACTGCTTAACTAATATTCACTGCAGAGTCACCCTCCCCCATCATGTGGGTATTAGAGAAATCTCTTCTGAAGAATGTGCATGATCCTCTCTCTAGGTTTAGTATTTTTCAGCTGTACACTTATAGCACCCAGGATGTTGCCTGACCTATCATTTATAATATGATCACTACACTTACAATGATTTTGATTGCTTTATGTCTTACACCCACATAATATAAAACTTCCTGAGAATAGAGACCTTGTTTACATTATTCATTGTACTTTTAGTAACTTGAAGACCCTGGCATATGGTAGGAATATAAAATGATTAAATTCACTTTTTAGCCCTTTATCTTTTGCAAATGAGCCCAGAACCAAGGTAAAGCTAAGATTTAATATTCAATCATATAGTTGACATTATGCTAACTTTACTGCCTTTCATGAACCAATACTGTAGTCTGAAATCACAATTCACCTTTGGTTCTAAGTGGTTTTGAATTTATTAAAAGGCTGTATCTTTCTCATATTGACAGACTCTGACTTTACAAAAAGTGCCATTTGCAAGAAATAGAGTTCAGAGTTGCCTTATATTAGTCTGGGAAAGCTCAAGCATGCATAAATCTCTGAGCATTTAATGAATATGGCTATGATTACAGATCAAGGTTATAGTCTACCTTAGTAGTCCTTGTGTATGCTTTTAACACCAAATATGCCATTCCAGCTTCACTTAGAGTTTATTATGGATTTACTTGCATCTTTGATATCAGAGGACACATAAAATGAGAAGCAGAAGGGGTTGAGTTTTCCCTTTCTTAATGAATTAAGCAAAAAATCATTTCTGCTTTTCTGCCCACTTTTTATTCTGCATTCACAAGCATTCATTGAACAGTCTATTACTTTAGACTCTTGTAAGCGAGGCATATAAAATCATATAAGGTATGGTCTCTAATTTCAAGAATGGAAAAAAGGAAACAGGTGCAGAATCCTAAGTACTTTCATACATTATCTTGGATAGACCCTTAGCAATCAATATAATTGTAGAAATCTTCTATTGTTACACTACAATCCAGTGATTTGATTGATGGATGCACATGTATAGTTGAAGGATTTTAAGCTTGTTTAATGACAATAGGCAGAGGAACTCATATATTCAGAGACCATTATTGAAAACAGAAGATAGAGCCACATGAACCTGAATAGAAATATTGACTTCCCAGATCTCCAAAATTTTCCACACTGATTTATATCTGTTGGGAACAACATGGTCTGAGGAAATTGTCAAGGCTGAGCCACTCATCTTTGTCAGTCTCATGGGGATTTCCACTCATATCCATCTGTAATAGAGATTATGGCAATTAGTCTCTTTTTTTTACAAAGTGCAAGTAACAAGGGCAAAACTCCTCATTACATTCTACTATTTACAGAGAGCATAGGTTATTCCAAGTCTATTCCATAAGTGTAACAGTTTACAGAAAGACAAGGATAAATGATGAGGTCTCTGCATTATCTAAGTCAAGGGAAGACATTTTTTTACAGAGGGACACACAATAGATATTGAATTATTTTCAGATTTATGGGGCATACATAAAGAAATGAATATGGTTGTTCACTGATTAAGTTTTATTTACAATAAATGATATGGGGTTGATTTGGCCCATTAGCTATAATTTGATGACATTTGGTCCCAGTTAATGGGCCTATAAGAGAAAGATTCAATTGCAATCTGCAGCCTGTGAAACCATGCAGCATAGTATTAGCCCCAATGATGAGAGGTATTTTAGGAACACCCTTTTCTAAAACCATTGCATTATCCTTATTCCCTCACTGAAATTGCATTTAATTGACAAACTCTATCTAGGCCCTAACATTCTGAATGTAGTTTTTATACATTAGGAAATTGTGTTTGAGATGAGAGGTGACTGAACAAATAAGATAGAAGGAGGATCAGGGTTCTCCAGGTACTGGAAGCAGTGTATAAATGATCAGGATTTGAGGAAGGAAGTATCGTCCATAGTGTCCATGAAGACACTGTTCATTGGCTCCCTAACATCCACTTTCTTTTCATTCTTAATGTGATTCCAATTTCAATTTTTCACTCAATTGTATCTCTGATGTTAAAGAGAATTACTAGCTTAAGGATAGTTATTGCTCTAACATTTGAGCCTGACCAAAGCCTGATACAATAAAAAAGAAAGTATAGTCTTTATCATGTTTTGACATTCTGATGGTACAAATAGGATGCACATTCTGCAAAAACCATATTTGAAATTTGAACTTTAATCTTCTACAGAAATAAGTCCACAGGCAATGATATCAAGCTGCAACACCCAGATATCTGCATGATTGTGCAGTGTATTGCTAAATAGAGATATCCAATATATTACCCAAGATATTCAATACCTCCTTATAAAATAGAATTTGTGTAAGTTAGAAGAATTAAATGCATTTTTACTTATAATCTGTTTATTGCCATGTAGTATCATTGTAAGCTGATATGTACCTAATCAATGATTCAAGGAAAGATTTTGAGATATTGTCTCCTTTTGTCTTTGACATGATTGAAAAGAAAAAGCGAGAATCCTTTATTTCTATTGCCAATTCTTAAATGCTCAGCAGTTTTAATATTAAGAGAGCTTAGTACAAAACTGGAGTAAGTTGAGGTGTTTGATAATATTTGAGGAGCTATTGATTTCTGTCATATTTTGGGTGTGCCATACTTTTGAATCTCCAGGCTTGAATTAATAAATTCCCACATTATTTGAAATTGTTTGAACCAGTTTTTTGTTGTTACATATAGTGAAAGCATCCTAAGTGAGAAAACATTTAATAAAGTAGATGAAACACAGGATAAGACTATAGAGTCAGGAGAAGTACTCAGTGCCAAAGATTTGTGGGCCTTGTTCCTCCTGGATTCATACACAAACTAAGCACTGAGACCTATACACAAAGAGTCATCCCAGACAGACAGACCACAAGGTATGAAAGATAAGGTATGCTCATAACACTTCCAAGTGTATGCTTATGAACAGAAGTCTCAGTACATTGATCCCTTATATATTTCTCAGTGTTGTCATTTAATTAGTTCCATTTTATTTTACATGCATTTCTCCTCATGGATAAATTATATTTCTTATGCTAGTGTTTGTTTAGAACTCAGTCAAGTTCTAAAGGAACTCCTAAAAAACCATAATGCAAAATGTAAAAATATATCATGAGATGTGAAGAACATATCTGAAAGACTCAAACTTTCTGATCACATGACTAGATCATGCAAAAGCAAAAATCAAATTTTAGAAGAAAACTCCTAACTGAAAAAGGTGATATAATTCAAAATAAATGAGGCATTTTTTAAATTGTGAAAATAGGTACAGAGGGGCTACAATTACATGAGCAAGGTAATGAGTATATTTCTATCAAGCATTGTTGCCTCCTCCTTTGTTTCCCCTTCCCATCCCTTCCCGTCTCGCAGCCTGCCGGCCCCCCCTCATTCCCCCCTCCATTCCTTGCCCCCTCCCCCGCCCCCCCAGATGAAGTTGTATAGTTCATTTTACGACATAATGTCCTTTATTTTTTTGGTGAAGATACCATACAGAGGGGTTACAATTACATGGGCAAGGTAATGAGTGCATTTCTTATCAAGCGTTGTGGCCTCCTCCTTTGTTCCCCTTACCATCCCTACCCAACTCCCCATCTCACTCCACCCCCCTCCGCCGGCCCTGCTCCCGGAGTTCATTTTCGACATAACATCTTGTACATCTCATTGGTGTAATGGGTCCACCCTTATCCCTATTTAAACAATTTGTTTTTTTCCTTTCCTTTCCACAAATTGTACCACCATTAAATACAGTGAAAACAGGGGTTATACCATGAGGAAGGGACATAAAAGCAACAAAGAAATATCTTATAAATATGTTAGATCCCATAGCAAGAAAGAAAAAAAAAATTGAGTCCTTAACTCAAAGTTCATTTCACTTAACATCAACTTATCTAACCATTTCTGCTTGTCTCAGACATATACCAGTTATTGCAAACAAGAGAAACAATGGCACCTATGTCTTTTTGGGCCTGGCTTACTTCACTTAATATAATTTTTTCCAAGACTTTCCATTTCCTAACAAATGGGGCAATGCCATTCTTTTCGATGGTGGCACAGAATTCCATTGTGTATATATACCACATTTTCTTGATCCATTCATCTACTGAGAGGCATCTGGATTGGTTCCATATCTTAGCTATGGTAAATAATGCTGCAACAAACATGGTTGTGCTGGTAGTTTTAGTATGGTCTTGTCTGTGATCATTTGGGTAAATGTCCAAAAGTGGGATTGCTGGGTCATAG
>NW_012267394.1:683161-683544 GCF_000151885.1 Dipodomys ordii | reverse complement strand
AGTAGGTTTCCCTTTGTCCACATCCATTCCAGCATCTGTTGTTATTAGAGTTCTTGATTATAGCCATTTTAACTGGGGTGAGGTGGTATCTCAATGTTGTTTTGATTTGCATTTCTTTTATTTCTAAGAAGGTTGAGCATTTCTTCATGTGTCTATTGGCCATCCTTCTTTCCTCTTCAAAGAAGTTTCTCTGTAAGTCTTTAGCGCACTTATTTATTGGGCAGTTGTTTCTTTGTGGATTTGTTGTTGAGGGATTTAATAAGTTCCATGTATATTTTAGATATGAGGTCCTTGTCCGTTGTATGGCTAGTGAAGATCTTCTCCCAATCCGTGGGCTTTCTATTGATCTTGCTAGCTATGTCCTTTGCCATGCAGAAGCTCTG
>NW_012267394.1:677840-683111 GCF_000151885.1 Dipodomys ordii | reverse complement strand
TATGTCCTTTGCCATGCAGAAGCTCTGCAATTTCATGCAATCCCATTTGTCCAACCTTTCTTTGATTTGTTGTGTTTCTGGGTCTCTATTAAAAATTTTTCGGCCTGTGCCAAGGAGACCTAGGGTTTCTCCTATTCCATTCTGTAATGTTTTCAAAGTGTCTGCTTTGACTCTGTGGTCTTTGATCCATTTGGAGTTTATTCTGGCCTCATTAAATTGTTGGTTTCAGATCTCTCCAATTTGTTGATGTAGGAGCTCAGAGCTATAAACTTGCCTCTGAGTACTGCCTTTGCTATGTCCGTTGAATAGCATGAACATTTGAATTTCTTTTCTAATCTCTTCCATGACCCACTTGTGATTCAACAATGTGTTGTTTAGTCTCTTTATGTTACAGGACATTCTTTCGTGGCTTTTGGGTGTTGAGTTCTAATTTTATTCCCTTGTGGTCTGAGAGAATGTAAGGTCTAACTTCAATGTTTCTGAATTTGGACAAGTTTGATATGTGGCCTAATATGTGGTCTATTTTAGAAAGCGTTCCATGTGCTGCTGAGAAAAACGTGTATTCTGATGCTGCTGGGTTAAATATTCTGTAGATGTCTGTTAAATCTAGTTGATCTATGCAGTTGTTTAGATCTGCGGTTTGTCTGTTGAGTTTTTGCGGAGTTGATCTATCTAGTGGGGAAAGTGGTGTGTTAAAATCCAGAACAATTAATCTCTTTGGATCTATGTGAGATTTGAGGGAAAGTTGGGTTTCTTGGATAAATTTGGGTGCTCCATTGTTTGGCGAGTTGAATTGTAATATCCTCCTGAAGGAGAGAGCCCTTAATTAGTATGTAGCGACCTGTTTTATCTCTTCCCACGAATTTTAATTAGAAGTCTATTTTATCTGATATTAGGATTGCAACTCCCGCCTGTTTATGGGGGCGGTTTGCTTGGTAGATTTTGTTCCAGCCTTTCACATTGAAAATATGTTTGCTTTTACTGGCAAGATGTGACTCCTGCAGGCAGCAGAGAGAAGGGTCTTGTTTTTTAATCCAACTAGACAGTCTATGTCACTTAATTGCAGAGTTAAGTCTGTTAATATTGAGAGATCGGATTAAGAGGTATTTGGGAGTTACTGTCATTTAATCCACCTTCTTGGGGGTTGCTACAATTGGGTTCTTCCTGTGGTTCTTGGATTCTCCGTTTGGGTGTGGTTTCTTGGCCTTTATTGTGGTCTTCTTGGTTTTCTATGTGTAGGACATCTTTAAGTGTCTTTTGTAGAGCTGGTTTGGTGGAGATATATTGTTTCAGTTTTTCTTTGCTATGGAAGGTTTTCATTTGACCTTCAGTTATGAAGGAGAGTTTAGCTGGGTACAGTATTTTTGGTTGATAGTTGTCTTTCTTAAGGGCATGGCATACATCAATCCAGGCTCTTCTTTCTTTCATTGTCTCTGCTGAGAAATCTGAGGTGATTCTAATTGGTTTCCCTTTATAGGTGATTGATCTTTTCTCCTTGACAGCTTTAAGGATCTTTGCCTTGGTCTGAATTGATCCCGTGTGCATTGTAATGTGATGGGGGGGGGGGGATGTCCTGTTCTGGTCTGGTCTCTTTGGAGTTCTAAGAGATTCTTGTATCTGAATAAGCCTATCTTTTTGCATGTTTGGGAAGTTCTGTGCTAGGATCCTGTTAAGCAAATTTCCTAGACCATTAACTTCTGTCTCTAGGTGCTCCTCTACATCCATTAATCTCAGATTAGGCCTTCTGATGGTGTCTTCCAAATGTTGAATAGATGTATCATATTTCTTGGATTTTTCTTGATAGTTGTATGCTCCTTCTCTATAATATCTAGGCTGTCTTCAATCCCTGAGATTTGATCTTCTGCATGGCCTAACTTACTATCAAGACTATCTACTTTGTTTTTTTTATTTCTTTTCTATCTAATTGTTCTGCTTTTATGATTTCAAATTCTTTGTTGGAGCTTTGTTTTAGATCTTGTATGAACTTCTTTACTTCCTTAATTTGGTGTTCAGTGTTTATTCTCACTTCACTTAGTTGATTGGTTATGGTTTCCTTGAACTCCCATTCCTTCTGTCGGGTTCCATCCAGCATTCCCTTTATTGACTCCCTGAATTCTTTCAGCTGTCTGTTTATGGATTCCGTGAATGCCTCTATTGATCTTTTTCTATTCTCATCCCGCTCTTCCAATTCTTGTATTACTCTTTGATTAGCTTCCTCATGTTCACGGAATTCCTGTGTTTCTCTGTGACTGTTCTCAGCTGCTCACTCAATTCCTGTGTTTCTCTGTGACTGTTCTCAGCTGCTCACACAATTCCTGCTCACACAATTCTTCTATTCCTCCTTGGCTGTTCTCAATCTACACTCATTTCCTGTATTAATCTTTGAGTCGTTTCCTCATGCTCAAGAGATTTCCATATTAATCTTTCATTTGCCTTCTTTCACTCCCTATCACTCTTCCACTGAGTCCTTGGCAGGTTTTCATTCTTTTTATTCACAATGTTTACCAGTAGTGTTTATAGAACTTTTTGGGAACTCTCCTCTAGATTATTCATTAACTGTTTTGTCACCTGATAATCATGCGTGGGAGTTGAAATATCTGGACTTGCCATTTTTCTTGTCTTTTTCTGGGTTGTTCTGCCCTTTTGGTATGAAATTAACACCAATTTTGTGCTAGAACACCATTTTAAGGCAAGAATCAACCAGAGTCCTGCATTTGCACAGTCAAAATGGCTGCAGATACAATCTAATTCAACAGATACAGTCTATTCAACATCAAACAACTATGGATTAATGGGCTAAAAACAGCAAAGGAGGATTTGGCAAACCAGAAATTATTAAGTTTAGGGAAAATGTGGAGAAAAATAGGATTAGAGGGATGTGGACAGTTAAAAGGAAAGTGAATTTAATGGAGTCCTAATCTCAGAGAGGGAAATGGATTAGACAGAATGATAGGAGAGAGATTAAAAAAAAGAAGAAGAAATGAAAAAAGAAAAATTTAAATTTAAAAAGTGAAACACTTAACAATTATGTATGTTTACAGAAGTGATATTGAGAGAAGAAAAGGATAGGCTGAGAGGAGGGGAGAGGTAGAAAAGAGACATGAAAAACTAAAAAATAAAAATTCTTTAAATTATTTACTTGAAAATTATATAGGTATAAAGAGATAATACTGTTATTAAAGAAGTTAAGCCTAAGTGGTTGTGAATTGGGTAATAAATATATGGATTAAGCATGTACACAATGGGGGATAAGGTCTAATAATCAATGACAGGTATGTATCTGGGGATGAGCAGAATAGCAATTAAGTCACACAAAAAAGACAGAAAAACATGAAAAGAATCAAAAAAGGACCAAAAGTTCAAAGAGATTTTATGAAATGTGCACACACACACACACACACACACACATACACACACACAGACACACATCTAAAATAAAAATTATGAAAGAAGAAAAAGGATTAATAGCAAACAATTTTAAAAAATAAAAATAAAAAATGGTACAAAAAAGAGTTCTTTGAATTTTCTTTTGTGGGGGGAGGAATGGCAAGATCCTATATCTCCCCTGTGTCAGTAACCAGTCTCTTGTTGGGGTCTCTGGTCCGATTTTGGTGTTTAGTTTTCCTGTGCCTTGATTTGTTTGTTAAGTCAGTTTGTTTGAGCAGGCAGAAAAATGCTCTGCATTATCCAGGATTTTGTGATCCTCTTTTCAGGCTAGTTCAGTGGGAGGGATATCTGCTTTGAGTATCACAAAAGAGGGAGATGGCTGTTTCCTCTAGTTTGGAGATGCTCTGTTGAGGTTTTGTTCTGGGTAGGGTTGAGGCCTCTCAGCAAACAGTAGATTTTCCCTGAGGGGCTAGCTCCTGAGACACTCACAGAGCCCATCCTGGAGCCATTCTCAGGTTTATGTTTACTGAATTTCAATTGATTGTCTAGGCTGCTGTAGGAAAGGGCAGCCTCTGGCTCTATTTACCCAATGAAGAAAGTCACTCCTCTGGGGGTGAAGCCTCCTTGCCTGGGTAGGGTGACTTTCTCCTGTGTTAAGCTGAGCCTGGCAGGTCAGGTCAGGTTCCTGTGACCTAAATGACTCTTTTGTTTTTTTCAAAGGCCTGAGTTGGGGCTAGCTGATCAACTGGGCCTTTGTCAGTATCAAAGATGGAGATCTCTGGTGGTATTGGTAGTGAGGGGCAGCCTTCCCTCCTCTGCTCCCTGAGAAGGAGTGAGTATGTCAGGGTTCTACTCACTCTAGAATCTTGGTTCCTGGGCAGTCTCTGGTCTGCTATCCTCAAGGTGAAGATATTTGCTCCTTGTCAGTTCTTGCTGGTGGTGAGTAGAATCCGCTTGCCTGTTGCATCTGGCACCTTTGTCCTGGACTCTCTCTGTAGGTATGTTAGCTATGGACACCATCATGGCCACTGCTGCCGCCGCAGCCATGGCTACCAGCAAGTCCTCAGATCTGTCTCCTTGCTTGGATTTTCCCTCTCTGGCCAAAGTCTCTGTACTGTGATGGCACACTTGATGTGATTCTCTAGCCTAGGACTGTTCACTAGAACACTAAAACTGCTTTCTATGGGAGTGCTTGTTTAGCCTCCAGCTTCTCCTCCACCATCTTCCTCTGAAACTTCCGAAAACCAGACTTTTTTTTCAAACTTTTAAAAATACGTTTAAAGTGAGTTCAATATGCATCAAAATATATTTACCATTGGTGACAGTATTTCTAGAGTAGGCAAGACAAGAAAAACCAATATTATAGTTGACATTGTTACGAGAAACCTAGAAACAAAATTAAAATTCAAAAATAAATTTCCAACATAGTTAATTTCATCATATACCTAAACAAAAGAGCAGAGAGAAAGGTAGCATATAATACAAAACAAATAAGAAAAACGTGTCTGATGGATATGCTCCAGAGCTACTTGTCTTGCAAGTAGTAGTTTCTAAGTTCAAACTCTGTTATTAACAAAAAAAGACAAAGGAAATAAAGCAAAGCAGTTATAACTCCTAAAAAGAGAACTCATAAAAGAAAAGCACAAGTAATTGCAACTTATAACTGATAACTAAAATACAATGGCAGTAGCTAGAAAATATTTAAACTTTAGCTAATGAAAATATGAAACATGAGTCTTTATTTTTATTTTTTTTAATTTAATTTTATTTTATTTGTGAACAAACAGTACAGAGGGGTTACAATTGCATGGGCAGGATAATGCGTACATTTCTTACCAAGCATTGCAGCCTCCTCCTTTGTTTACCCTTCCCATCCCTTCCCAG
>NW_012267394.1:649738-672150 GCF_000151885.1 Dipodomys ordii | reverse complement strand
GGCCTTCCCTCCTCTGCTCCCTGAGAAGGAGTGAGGATGTCGGGCTTCTACTCACACCGAGTCTTGGATCCTGGGTTGTCTCTGGTCTGCAAACTGCAGGATGAAGCTGTCTGCTCCTTGTCGGTTCTTGCTGGTGTTGAGTAGAATCTGCTCGCCCGCTGCATCTGGCTCCTTCGTCCCGGACTCTCAGCGGTCAGGTATAGCCCCGCTGCGGTCTCCTCCGTGGCGCTGCCGCCGCCGATAGCCCGGCTGCGGTCTTCACTGCGATCCTGCCGTCACCGCCGCTGGCGGCTGCTGGCTGGTGTTCAGATGTGTATTCTTGCCTTGGCTTTCTCTCACTTGTCTAACTGTCCTGTGATGGCACACTTGGTGTGTTTCTCTGGCTTAGGACTGTTCACTGGAACTCTAAAACTGCTTTCTATGCGAGAGCTTGTTCAGCTTCCAGCTTCTCCTCTGCCATCTTGTCGCCTCCTCCCAAACATGAGTCTTTTTATGGTAATGAAGAATGTGGCACAATACTGGTCACAAAGAGAATACTATGTGGTAGACAGGATATTGTAATCATTTTGCATATAAAATTATGGACTATTGGTTAAGGAACTTACTCTAGGTTCTTACCATTGAAGAAACAACTGAAATTTGAATGTAAGTCTTTCTGGCTTAAGAACTTCCATAATATCACACTAGTGTATAAAAAGTTAGTCCTGAACCAGAATTACCTGGAGTGCTTATCAAAAATTCAATTCTTGGCACCATCTCAGATATATTGGAAGGCTTTGCAATTTGTATTTTAACAAGTACTCTAGTTGATTTTTATGCATGATAAAATTTGAGAACCACTTATATTCTGAAGCCAAGCAAATGAGAGAAACACAACTGAAATGGAAATCTTTTATCTACCCTTTCTATTTTCTATAGATTAACTAGAACAATAACAAACGATTTAAATATTAATCACACTATTATGGTCCATATAAACAGTACAGAGGGTGCATATTACTTTTACAAAGCCATTTTACAATTTAAAAGTGGATCACAGTTTTTGTTCCCCAAAGAAAGTAAATTTGAAACAAAGAAATTGAAAAGACTATGTTTTCTAAGCATATAATCAATTATAACTTCAAATATATATTCTTAAATCACTATTTAATCAAGTAAGAAAATATATTGCTACACTTATAGAGATACACAGATTACAATGTATACAAAAACATTCCAGTCCACCCACCAGAGTGTCTAAAATGTGAACGTTAGAAAATAACAAGTATGTATAAGAGTATAGGGTAAATATATTGCTGGAGGAAATGCAATAGTTACAATTACCCTCAAAATGGATTGTAAGTATCTAATTAAGCTATCATGTTCTTATTACATAGTATACCAGCTCTCAACTGGTAACTCCCTTAATATTTAAAGTAGAATGGAAAAATTAATAAATTGAGGTACACATTCCAAATCTTTAGATAATGCCTGAAATTATATATATATATATATAATATATATACATATGAATAAATATCAGCAATAAATAGTAACATTTTTGCATTACAGCTTACCAAGGATATCTAAACAATGGAAAGAAAATCAATGGATAAAGGGAAAACTCTGTGAATTTGGGCAAAGAATAAGCTATATCAATAGAAAGAATTGGTTAATTCTCATACATATAAGTGTATGAGACACAAATGCATATATTTGTTGTGAAGTACAGAATATAAAATGAATAAAAATTAATCTGCTTTGCCAGAAGTCAGAAGAATGGTTACCTTGGTTGTAATTCCCATCCTCAAGGGTGCATTTCTGTAATTCTGTTAAGGCTTTGTTTCTTGATCTTAAAGATGATTACTTGAGTGTTGAGAGACAATTCAAACTGTGTACTGATAATATACTTTTTCTTCTGTATGTACAGTTTGATAAAAAGTTAATAAAATGTATGAGTAGGTGGACTACATTTCCACATTTATTTGAAATATCTCAGAAAGAAACTCAAATTATGCAAATGAAAATTTAAATATCTGAATTTAGGTACTTGAGGAACAGGTCAGTTAAGATAATACTATACATAGGGAGTAGTTGAGACACTAACATGGGGGAGAAGCATACAGAAGTAAATTTGTCATGTACTTAACAAATATTAATTGAAGGAGCTACCACACCAGTAGCTATATAAAAACAAACAGAAGCAAAAAAATAGTGACAAGGAAATTTTCCACAAAGGTATTTTAATTCCTCTAATCTGACCAGAAACACTGGTGGCAAGTATGGTGAGAAAGAAGAGAACATATACAAGAAAAAATTAGATATTCACCAAATATTAATTGGGAGAATAAATGTATCAACTCAAGAGGCAACTCCTTAAACATTGCATCAGATATATAAATCCACTCCCAAGAAATTATTCGAAGGTTAATTAGAATTATCCATAAAGATTTATGTGGAAGCAGTCAATAAACAGTGCTGAAGTGGGTTCTTACAATTACAAAAAATAGCCTACAGGTCGAACAGTAGAGCTATGGTTAATTAAAGTACACCAGAACACTAGAGTTAAGTATTTTTATATGTTGTTTATTGTATAAATACTATACAGAGGGGTTACAGTTACATGAGTAAGGTAGTGAGTACATTTCCTATCAAGCATTGTAACCTCCTCCTCTGTTATTTCCCAACCATCCCTTCCCTCCCCACCTCCCAACTCCTTCCGCCCCATTCCAAGTTGTGAAGTTCATTTTCAAAATAATGTTTTGTACATCTCATTGTTACAATGGGTCAACCTGTATCTTTTTTGTTGTTGTTGCTGTTTTTTTTTTGTGTGTGTGTATGTGAAAATACGGTATAGAGGGGTTACAATTACATAGGCAAGGTAATGAGTACATTTTTTTTATCAAGCATTGTTACCTACTCCTTTGTTTCCCCTTCCCATCCCTTCCCATCTCCCAGTCCCCCACCCCACCCCCCCAAGCCCCCACCCCTACTTTTCACCCCCCATCCCCACCCCCCGACAAAAGTTGTATAGTTGGTTTTTCAACATAATGACTTGTATATCTCATTGTTGCAATGGGTCCTCCTGTATCCCTATTTAAATGATTTGTTTTTTTCCCTTCCCCTCCACAAATTATACCAACATCAAATAAAATGAAAGCAGGGGTTATAAAGTGGGAAAGGGGCATACAAAGCAACAAAGAAATCATCTTATAAATATGTTAGAAACAATCACAAGAAAGAAAAAATCATTTACATACTTATCTTGGGCTTCATTTCACCTAACATCAACTTATCTGACCTTTTCTGTTTGTCTCAGACATATACTAGTTATTACAAATAAAGGAAACCATGGGACCTATGTTTCTTTGGGCCTGGCTTATTTCACTTAATATATTTTTTTCCAAGTCTTTCCATTTCCTGACAAATGGAGCAATGTCATTCTTTCTGATGGAGGTATAGAATTCCATTGTGTATATATACCACATTTTCTCGATCCATTCATCTACTGAGGGGCATCTGGGTTGGTTCCATCTCTTAGCAATGGTAAATAATGCTGCAATAACCATAGTAGTGCTGGTAGTTTTAGTATAGTCTTGTCTGTGATCATTTGGGTAAATGTCCAAAAGTGGGATTGCTGGGTCATAGGGTCATAGGTCATAGTGGAGTCTTTTGAGGAACCTCCATACGACTTTCCAAAGTGGTTGAACAAGTTTACTCCCACCAACAATGCAGTAGAGTTCCTTTTTGGCCTCATCTCTTCCAGCATCTCTTTTTATTAGATTTCGTGATTATAGCCATTCTAACTGGGGTGAGCTGGAATCTGAATGTTGTTTTGATTTGCATTTCTATTATGACTAGAGAAGTTGAGCATTTCTTCATTTGTCTATTAGCCATTCTTATTTCCTCTTCAGAGAATTTTCTCTTTAAGTTATTAGACCACTTATTTATTGGTCAGTTGTTTCTTTGAGGATTTGTTGTTGAGGGATTTAGTTTTATGAGTTCTATTTTACATATGAGACTCTTATCCATTGTGTGGCTAGTAAAGATCTTCTCCCAGTCTATGGGTTTTCTATTGATCTTGCTAGCTATGTACTTTGCCATCCAGAATTTCTGCACTTTCAGGCAATCCCACTTGTCAAAACTTTGATTTATTGTGTTTTTCGGTCTTTATTCAGAAAATTTCAGCCTGTGCCAAGGAGACCTAGGCTTTCCCCTATTCCTTCCTGTAATATTTTCAGGGTGTCTGCTTTGACTCCGAGGTCTTTGATCTATTTGGAGTTGATTCTGGTACACGGTGATATATAAGGATCTAGCTTTACTTTTCTGCAGGTGTATAACCGATTTTTCCAGCACCATTTACTGAAAAGGCTGTTTTTCTTCTATTTTTTTAGGTCCCTTATGAAAGCTTAGGTGGGTATATGTCTGTGGGTTCATTTGTGGGTTTTCAATTCTATTCTATTGGTTCTGAGTTCCGTTCTTGTGCCAGTACCAAGCTGTTTCGATTACCATGGCTTTGTAGTAGAGTTTGAAATTTGGTCTTGATATTCCTCCAGCACTGTTCTTTCTGCTAAGGACTTTTTTTGCTATTTGGGATCTTTTATTGTTCCATATAGATCTTTGGATTGCTTCTTCTATTTTATTGAAGAATGAGGTTGGGGCATTTATAGGTATCGCATTAAATTAGTTTTTAGCTTTTGGCAGTATTGCCATTTTCATGTTAATCCTCCCAATCTGGGAGCATGGGAAGTGTTTCACTTCCTTAGTTATGATTTAAATTCTTTTTTAAGATTTTTTGACGTTTCCATCGTAGAGGTACTTTACTACTTTAGTGAAGTCCTAAGTATTTTATATTTTGTGGGGCTCTTACAAAGGGAGTGTTTTCCTGATTTCAGCCGTGCTTTTGTCATTGTTGTCATAAAGAAAAGCCATTGGTTTTTGAGGGTTAATTTTGTATCCTGCTACTTTGCCAAAGATTCGAATTAGCTTGAGTAATTTGGGAGTAGAGTCCATTGGATTCTTTAAATACAAGGTCATGTCATCTACAAAGAGAGAGAGTTTTACTTCAATTTTCCCTGTTTGGATCTCCTTTATGTTTGCATCTTATTGTTATAACTCAGCATTCTAATACTAAATTGAAGAGAAGTGGAGACTGTGGAATCCTTGTCTCCTTCCTAAGTTTAGAGGAAATGGTGTTAGTTTTTCCCCATTAAGTATAATGCTGGCTGTAGGTTTGTCATACACTACCATTATTATATTGAGAAATGTTCCATATATTCCTTTATTGTGGTCTTGTTGGTTTTCTATGTGTAGGACATCTTTAAATATCTTTTTTAGGGCTGGTTTGGTGGAGATACATCGTTTAATTTTCCTTTGGTATGGAAAGTTTTTATTTGGCCTTCCTTCATGAAGGAGCATTTAGCTGGGTACAGTATACTTGGTTGATAGTTGTTTGTTTTTAAGGAGTGGCATGCATCATTCCAGGCTTTTGTTTTAATTGTCTCTGCTCAGAAATCCAAAGTTATTCTGATTAGTTTCCCTTTATACGTGATTGATATTTTCTCCTTGACAGCTTTAAGGATCCTTTTCTTGGTCTTAATTGATCCTGTGTGGATAATATGACGGTGAGATGTCCTATGCTGGTCTGGTCTATTTGGTGTTTTAAAAGCTTCTTGTATCTGAATTGGCCTGAGTATGTTTGGGAAGTTCTTTTCTAGGATCCTGTTAAATAATTTTCCTAGACCATTAATTTCTGTCTCCTGGTGCTCCTCTACACCTGTTAGCCACAAATTATGCTTTCTGATGGTGTCTTCTAAATGTTAAATAGATCTATCAAATTTCTTAGATTTCTCTTGAATAGTTGTCTCTTCATTCTCTCTAATATCTAGGCTGTCTTCAGTCCCAGAAATTCGATCTTCTGCATGGTCTAGCCTACTGTCAAGACTTTCTCTCTTTTTTTATTTCCTTTACTTCTAATTGGTCAGACTTGATGGCTTCAAATTCTTTGTTGGAGCTTTGTTTTAGATCTTATATGGACTTCTTTACTTCCTTAATCTGGTTTTCAGTGTTCATTCTCAAATCCCTTATTGATTGGTTATGGTTTCATTGGGCTCCCTTTCTTTCTGATGGGCTCCATTCAGCATTCCCTTTGTGGCTGACCTGGAGTCCTTCAGCTGTCTGTGGATTCCATGAATGCCTCCATTAATCTTTGTCTATTCTCATCCCTCTCACACAATTCCTGTATTACTTTTTGATTAACTTCCTCATACTCATGCTATTCCTGAATTAATCTTTGGTTAGCTTCATCATATTCAGGCAATTCCTGTATTAATCTTTCATTAGCCTTATCACACTCACACAATTCCTCTATTAATCTTTGGTTACCCTTATCATGCTCACAAGATTCCTGTATTAATATTTGGTTAGCCTCATCACGCTAACCCTATTCCCTATCCTGCTCACACATTTCCCTATCACTCTCACACAGAGTCCTTCACAGTCTTTCAATCTTTTCTTTCAGCATATTTACCAGTAGTGTTTGTAAAGCATTTTGAGAACTCTCCTCTGGATTATTCATTAACTGTTCTCTCACTTGATTATCATGAGTAGGAGCTGAGTTACCTGGACTTGCCATTTATCTTGTTTTTCTCCAGCTTCTTCTGGACATTTGGTAATAAAGTGAAGCCAGGATTGGGCTAGAATTCTCATTTAAGGCAATCATCAACCAGGACCACATAGTTGCACAGATTGTTTGATGTAGTCAAAATTAGTACAGATACCATTTAATTCAACAGATACAATCTAGTTCAACAGCAAACAACTATGTATTAATGGAGTAAGAACATCAAAGAAGGTGTCAGCAGAGCAGAAATTAAGAGATTTAGGAAAAATTGTGGGGAAAAATAAGATTGGAGGAATGTGAAGAGAGAAAAAGAGAGAGAATTTAACCAAGACTTAAATTAAGAGAAAGGAAACAGAAAGAAAGGAGGAGAAAGATAAAGAAACAAGGAAAATGAAAAAATTGAAATAAAAAATTAAAAATGAAGCACTTAAAAATGATATAAATATAAATAAGTAATACCGGGGGAGAAAGATAGAAGGAAAGGGGAAAGAGATAAAAAAGGAAAAAATTAAAAATTAAAACGTTAAACACTTAAAAACTATATAAGTATAAAGAAATAATCCTACTATTAAAGGATTTAAGGCTTAGTGTTTGTGAATTGAGTAATCTCTGAATTTAGGTTTGCACACAATGAAGGATAAGGTCTAATAATCGATGATGAGTATATATCTGTGGATTAGTATAACAGCAATTATGTCACACAAAAAGAACCCCAAAAAGGCCAAAAGGGAAAAGAGTACAAGGAGTTAAAAACACACACCTAAAATAAAAATGATGAAAAAAAAACAAAATAATTTGTTTTTAACTTAAAAGTTAGTTAGAAAAAAGAGTTCGTTCATTCTATGAAGCCATCATAACCCTCATCTCAAAACCAGGCAGGGACTCATCAAAGAAAGAGAATTATAGACTCATTTCTTTGATGAACATTGATACAAAACTTCTTAACAAAATTCGGGCCAATTGACTTCAACTATTCATCCAAAAAAATCATAAACCACAGTCAAACAAGATTCCTTTCAGGGATGTAAAGCTGGTTCAATATAAGCAAATCAATTAATATAATTCATCACATCAACAGGAGAGCCACATGGTTATATCAATAGATACAGAAAAAGAATTTGACAACCCTTTATGATGAAGGTTGTGGAAAAATTAGGAATCCATGGAATATTCCTCAATACAATAAAGGCGGGCTGGGAAGGTAGCTCAGTGGTAGAGCACTTGCCTTGCATGCCTGAGGCCCTGGGTTCGATTCCTCAGCACCAAATAAGCAAAAAGAAAAAAGCCGGAAGTGGCGCTGTGGCTCAAGTGGTAGAGCACTAGCCTTGAGCTGAAGAGCTGAGGGACAGCGCCCAGGCCCAGAGTTCAGGCCCCAGGACCCAACCCAAAAGAAAAAAAATACAATAAAGGCTGTATATGACAAACCTACAGCCAGCATTATACTTAATGGTGAAAAACTAAAGCCAAGGATGTCCATTTTCTCCACTTCTCTTCAATCTAGTATTAGAATGCCTAGCTACAGCAATAAGACAAGATGGAAACATAAAGGGGATCAAAATAGGGAAAGGAGAAGTAAAACTGTTCCGCTTCGCAGATGACAAGATCTTGTATTTAAAGAATCCCATAGATTTCACCCTCAAATTACTCAAGCTGATTCAAAACTTTGGCAAAGTAGCAGGGTATAAAATTGACACCCCCAAATCAATGGCTTCTCCGTATGCCAACAATGAGAAAAGTGTGGCTGAAATTAAGAAAGCAACTCCATTTGTAATAGCCCCACAAAAAATAAAATACCTAGGAATTAACTTAACCAAAGAAGCGAAGGACCTCTATGATGAAAACTTTAAAAACCAGCAAAAGGAAATCAAAAAAGAACTTAGAAAATGGCAAAAACTCCCATGCTCCTGGATTGGAAAGATCAACATCGTGAAAATGGCAATACTTCTTAAGGCTATCTACACATTCATTGCGATACTTATCAAAATTCCAACCTCATTCTTCAAGGAAATAGAAGAGGCAATCCAAAAATTCATATGGAACAATGAAAGACCCCGAATAGCAAAAACGCTCCTCAACGGAAAGAACACTGCTGGAGGAATATCAATACCAAATTTCAAACTCTACTATAAAGCCATGGTAATCAAAACAGCTTGGTACTGGCACAAGAACGGAACTCAGAACCAATAGAATAGAATTGAAAACCCAGAAATGAACCTACAGACCTATAGCCATCTAATCTTTGATAATGGAGCTAAAAAAATAGAATGGAAGAAAGACAGTCTCTTCAGTAAATGGTGCTGGCAAAATTGGTTAACTACTTGTAGAAAACTAAAGCTAGATTCTTTGATATCACCCTGCACCAGAATCAACTCCAAATGGATCAAAGACCTCGAAATCAAAGCAGACACTCTGAAAACATTACAGGATGGAATAGGAGAAACCTTAGGTCTCCTTGGCACAGGCCAAAATTTTCTTAATAGAGACACGGAAGCACAACAAATCAAAGAAAGGTTGGACAAATGGGATTGCATGAAGTTGCAGAGCTTCTGCATGGCAAATGACATAGCTAGCAAGATCAATAGAAAGCCCACGGATTGGGAGAAGATCTTCACTAGCCATACAACAGACAAGGGTCTCATATCTAAAATATACTTGGAACTCAAAAAATTAAACTCCTCAACAACAAATCCTCAAAGAAACAATTGCCCCATAAATAAGTGGGCTAAAGACTTAAAGAGAAACTTCTCTGAAGAAGAAAGAAGGATGGCCAATAGACACATGAAGAAATGCTCAACTTTCCTAGCAATAAAAGAAATGCAAATCAAAACAACATTGAGATACCACCTCACCCCAGTTAAAATGGCTATAATCAAGAACTCTAATAACAACAGATGCTGGAGTGGATGTGGACAAAGGGAACCCTACTGCATTGTTGATGGGAGTGTAAATTTATTCACCCACTTTGGAAAGCAGTATGGAAGTTCCTCAAAAGACTTCACATAGAGCTCCCCTATGACCCAGCAATCCCACTTTTGGCATTTACCCAATGTTTACAAACAAGACCACACTAAAGCTACCAGCACAACTATGTTTATTGCAGCATTATTTACTATAGCTAAGATATGGAACCAACCCAGATGCCCCTCAGTAGATGAATGGATCAAGAAAATGTGGTATATATACACAATGGAATTCTGTGCCTCCATCAGAAAGAATGACATCGCTCCAGTTGTTAGGAAATGGAAAGGCTTGGAAAAAATTATATTAAGTGAAGTAAGCCAGTTTCCCTTATTTGCAATATCTAGTATATGTATTTGTCAAGCAGAAAAGGTCAAATAATGTGATATTAGGAAAATGAACCCTTAGATATGTATGTAAATGTTTTTTTTTCTTTCTTGCATTTGTTTCTAACGCATTTATAAGATGATTTTTTGTTGCTTTGTATGTCCCTCCCCCACAGTATAACCCCTGCTTTCACTATATTTGATGTAGGTATAATTTGTGGAGGACAAGGGGAAAAACAAGTCGTTTAAGGATATAGGTGGACCCGTTGCAACAATGAGAAGTACTAGTTGTCATGTCGAAAATGAACTTTACAACTTTGGTGGTGGGGGGAGGATTTTGTGGGGTGCGAGGGGAGGCTGGGAAGGGATGTGAAGGGTAAACAAATGAAGAGGCTGCAATGCTTGATAAGAAATGTACTCATTATCTTGCCCATGTAATTGTAACCCCTCTGTACAGTATTTTCACAGTAAAAAAGAAAAAAAAGAAAAAGAAAAAAGAGTTCTTTGATTTTTTTTTGGGGGGGGAGGGGATCTTGTGTCTCACCTGTGTCCATAACCAGTTCCTGCTAGAGTCTCTGGTTTACTTTTGGTGTTTGGTTTACTTGTGACTTGATTGGTTTCTTTTAAATCAATTTGTTTGAGCAGGCAGAAAGAAGCTCTGTGTTACCAGAGATTTTATGACCCTCCTCCTTGGCTAGTTCAGTGGGAGGGAGATCTGCTTGGAGTATCATAAAAGAGGGAGGTGGCTGTTTTCTCTAGGTTGGAGTTGCTGTGATGGGACTAGGTTGTGGGTAGGGTTGAAGCCTGTCAGCAATCAGCCATTCTCAGGATTTATGTTTACTCTTTTCCTTTTACCCCTCCTGCTGCTGGGTCTGCTGCCTAGGCTGGAGTAGGGAAGGACAGCTTCTGCCTCTGTTTACCCAGTAAAGAATATCAGTCCTCCATGGGTCGAGTTTCCTCTGCCTGGGAAGGGCAACTTTCCTTTTAGTGGACCTGAGCCTTGCAGGTCATGTTCCTGTGACCTGTTGAATGTCTCCTATTGTCTTCTTTCAATGCCTTAGTTGTATGCTAGCTGCTCTGCTCTAGTCTTTGTCAGTATCAAAGATGGAATTCTATTGAGGTCATGGGGGAGGGGCTACCTTTTCACTGCTGCTCCTGGAGAAGGATTGAGAATATCATGGAGTACTCATGCTTATCCCTTGGTTTGCTAGTTGTCCACAGTCTGCGACTGTCTGTGGTCTGCAGGATGAAAATTCCCATTCCTTTTCAGTTCTTGGTGGCAGTGAGTAGGATCTGCTTGTGCACCACTTCTTGTGTCTTTTTCCCGGGATTTTCTCTGTCACTGCCGTGATAGACACCGACAGATGCTCAAATCTATCTTATTAACCAAGCTGCTTGAGTTTTTCCTCTCTGGCTAAACTCTCTGTAACTATGATGGCATACTTGCTGTGACTCTCTAGCCTAGGACTTTTCACTGGAATAATAAACCTGCTTTTTATGCAAGAAGGTGTTTAACCCCAGCATCTCCTCTGCTATCTTCTTCTGGTCCTTAGAGTTAACTATTATGTAGAATTGAAAGCATGATGTGGACTGGGAAGGTGGCATGCCTTGCATGCATGGGACAGTGCCCAGGCCCAGAGTTCAGGCCCCACGACCGGACGCCCCCCCAAAACAAAAAAACAAAAGCATGATGTTTTCAAACTTCATTTAATGAAATGGAAAAATTCTCAACATATAAATAGAAAAAAAGGAAGATACAGAGTCTATGACATTTAGTTCAAATTTTAGAAAAGCTAGCCATATATATATATATATGTATATATATATATATATATATGTATTAAAATATTTGGGTGGTGGGCAGAATAATGCATTTCTCCCCACCATGTCCTACTCTGTCTCCCCAAATTGTGAATATATTACAATACAAGGAAACTTTGCAGATATGATTATGTTTCAGGACCTTGATGTAGGGAGAATTTTGTGAATTGTTTGAATGACCTAAATCTAATAATGCCTTAAAAAGGAAAACTTTTGCAGCTGTGGTCAGAGGGAATATCAGTGATAGGCATGGAGAACTGCAACACTGCTGGTGTTAAGGATAGAGAAGGAGACCATTATGCAAGCAATGTGGGTTCCTTTTGGACTCTTAAAAAGATAAGGAAATGATTCTTCCTTAAATCTTGTGGAGGGAATGCAGTACTGCTAAAACCTTGATTTTAGCTCAAGAAGATTTGAGTCAGATTCTGACCTACACGTGTAAAGATAACAAATTTCTGGCATTTTAGATGGCAACATGTGTAATACTTTTTGTAGCCTCAAATAGAAAACTAGAATTGTTTGGATGCAAACAATCAACAAAAAAGAGTAGTATGAGAGTAATTGTCTCTGGGTATTGGAATTAAAATTATTTTCACTCTCATGATAATGTTTTTTTCTCCATTGTATCTTTTGTTGCTATGGATCTAAGCAAGGGCTTCACACATTCTAAGCAAAAGGCCTATCATGAAACTATCCCTTCCAGCCCTGTAAGATTTTTTTTAAATCATCTATAATGTAAGCAAGGAGAGGAGGGAGAAAATTATAGCTTTCTCTAATCTTGGGTAAAAATCCTTATACAGATTGAGTTATTTCCTTAAGAAGAATTTCTTGAAGTGGAATTACTAAGTCAAAGTCTACACATAGTTTTTAAGATCCTTGAAATTTTAATGGCAAATTCCCTTCAAGAAGTTTGTACCAATTTATACTCCTATCCAAAATTTCTCTGTACTGAAACTTTTGATGAATTAATTATACTGGTTCTCTTTTATTCACTTTATGAATCCTGAGTAAATAAATTAAACAACACTAAGTACAAAGTCAAGAAAAGGAAGCAAAACTGAAATATAAATTGAATACTGTATTTTCAAGTTTTTTTAATAGCATGCATATTTGTGTGTATGTAACTTACAGAGCTTACATATCGGTGCCTCTTAAGTCATTTGTCCTATCATGACTTCTGATTATTATTACTTTCTTATTAGTCTACCAGATTTAGTAAGGCCAGAAGTTTTTTAAAAGGTTTCAGTCTTTCTGGAATATCTTAAACTGCTCTTCTCTTTAAAGACATATTTCTTTGGAATGGAAATTCCCTGATAGAACTTTAATTTATCATTTTACTGTGTCGCACCTTTCTCCCTAAAATATTGTCAGCAACTGGGTTCCAGCATGAATTTCTAAATATCTAATTTCTCAAGGATTTGAGTCTCTTCCCTGCCTATCAGGAGGTCACAGTTTTCCAACTGATTCTAATTAAGACCCTGGGGCTTGTAAATAAGTATAAGGTATACATTCAAGGGACACATAAATTTCTAAACAGAAACGAAATTTATGCAATTCTTATTGTTTGTTGCAGTACATTCCCAGTGGGACAATTATAACTTAGGATTCAGTAACCTCATCGAGGATTCACATGCAAAAATTGATAGATTTAAACAATGATATATTACAAATATTTATGTTTTCTAAATGTTTGTTAAAGCATCCATTGGGCATATAAAAACATAGGTATACCTGTTCTATCTTAATCACAAATGTGAAAAAGTACAGTAGGTATTTCATATTAAATTGATAATATTTTTGTGTTAAGATTTAGAACACACATGAGGATATATATGTTTTAGACAAGTTTTTTTAAAAGGCTATCCAAATAATTTCCAACTGATGCCTTCTTTTCCTCTTGATAAATCTCTCAGCACTAAGCAGTGAAATTTAAAATAATTCTTCTGACCTTAGAATTACTCTCAAAATACTTTTACATAGTCACCATGTTGATCAATGTAGTATAATATCCAATGATAAACCTACTCATTTATGATAATAGAGTTTGAAAGAAATATAACTTAAAACATTCTTTTTGAGATGTATCCAGAAATTCACACTTGCTGAGAGTTATTTTAAAAACAAAACAAACAGACAAATGTACCAGGTTATGAACATCATCTTTCAAAAAAAAAAGAGCTTTCAGCACTTACCAAGATAGGCATAACACAGATTGTGCAGGAGACTGTGGAAAATATTAAGTGAATGAATTAAAGCACAAACAGTTTCTGAGCTCTTAAAGCAAGACTACATCGGAAGAATGGCATGGCACATTGTGTAACTTTGAAGCACATTGTGATTTCAGCATCTGCCTTGATTACTTGTGTTTAAATGAAGACAATCCATTCTTTTTTCCTTACATTTCTCCATGAAATCAATTCAAATATCCTTTTCTTGTATATTAAGCTCTTCATTCAATACTTCCCTTTCCAGGACTAATGAAAAATTTCTATTTCAATTTAATTCCCTCATTCCTTAATGTTTTCAATTTCTTCCTTCCTCTAGCTTATTCTGTTCAAAAAGTCCCACAAACACCTTTCTCAACACTTAAAGATACTTATTCTTAAAGCTAGAATGTTAGGTGCTCTTACTAAATTCAAAGTGTTTCAAATTCAGTTTTTATGTGTTATTTTAATCCATACATCAACCATATAAAATAGATATTATCATTATCCTAATTGAGAAAGCAACATATATTCTTGCCCCCAAATAATGCTAATATGTAGTGGTGGAGATGAAACTTAAGTACATTATCCTTAGTCACAAAGTGTAATTAATATTTTTTGCTTATATGACTGCATTGCAACTTCCTTACTAAATAATCTTTTGATCTTCAAATTTGGTACTCCCCTTCCTACTGTTGTTCCTCAGGCTTTATCATTTACCTCGTCCCCTCTCCTCTCCACTTCTATCTGGTAAACTCTCTTTTCGAGTTGGAACTACAGATTGACCTTTGGGATTCTTGGTTCTAGGGAGGTACTCTACCCTTTGAGCCAATATTGTAACCCTTTTTTGCATTGGTTATTTTTTAGGTAGGGCTGTAGTGATATTGAAGTAGGACATCGTGATGGGAAGTGCATGGTGGAACAAAGCTGCTCATCTCACTGGAAAGCAAAGCAAACAAGTAGAAAGAGTTTGGGGACAATATACACTGTCTGAAAGCATGCCCTCAATGACCTAATTACTCCAATTGGCCGCTATCTCCTAACAGTCAACGAGCTTTAAATTCATAAGTAGGTTAATACATTTATGAAGTTATTTTCATAATACAATCACCTTTCTTTTAAAAAGAATTAACATTAATTATACAAGGTGATTTCATTTGATGTATCAAATGCTCATCCAATGTACCTTGCTCAGACTTGCCCTCTCTGTCTCTCTCCCTCATCTTTCCTTCCCTCTTCTCCAATTAATCTCAGCTAGCTTCATTATCCCATTTTCACACAAGTATATAAAGTACATTGTCTATTCACTGTTTCTGTGTGCCTTCCTCCATTCCCACTAGAACACTAAAACAAGACCTGTTTTACATTCCTGTCATTCATTTTTACATGTGTATTAATTGCTCAGAAGTTTCATCATGATTTTTCACATATATGCATAATATTTTAAAATTCAGATTGACCCCTCGATACTCTTGCTTTTCCCATCAGCCTTACCACCTATTATACAATAACCTTCATTGGGTTTTGTTTGACCATTTTTACCACATTGCAATACCATCACCAGCTAGGCACCAAACCTTCAAAGCACGAACAGCTAAAATAGAGAGAAGCTTTGGAATTAGGTAGTGAGCAGAATCTGGAAGGATTTTAAGGCAATGTTAGGAAAAGCCTAGAGAACACAGCAAAGATGATTGCAAAATCCTGGTGGACTTTATGGAAGCTTCAGATGAGGACTTAAAAGAATGTAGGAAAATGTTATTGGGAACTGGAGGGAAAGAGATCCATATTATATAGGTTTTCTTTTTAGGTGAAACATCTGTGATCCAAGAGGAAGTAGTCATAATAAACTATACTTAAGAAATTGTAGGGGCTGGGAAGGTGGCTCAGTGGTAGAGTGATTGCCTTGCAAGCATGAGGCCCTGGGTTCGATTCCTCAGCACCACATAAGCAAAAAGAAAAAGCCAGAAGTGGTGCTGTGGCTCAAGTGGTAGAGTGCTAGCCTTGAGCTGAAGAGCTGAGGGACAGCACCCAAACCCAGAGTTCAGGCCCCACAACCGGACCCAAAAAAAAAAAAGAAATTGTAATAACTAGTATATGTCTGAGACAAGCATAAAAGGTCAGATAAGTTGATGTTAGGTAAAATGAACCCAATATAAGTATTCAAATGTTTTTTTTCTTTCTTGCAATTGTTTCTAACATATTTATAAGATGATTTCTTTGTTGCTTTGTATGTCCTCCCCCACGGTATAACCCCTGCGTTCATTGTATTTGATGTTGGTATAATTTGTAGAGGGGAAGGGAAAAAACAAATCGTTTAAATAAGGATACAGGTGGACCCATTGCAACAATGAGATGCACAAGTCGTTATGTTGAAAAATGAACTTTACAACTTTGGGCGGGGGAGGGGGGGCGATAGGGGGTTGGAGGTGGGAAGGGATGGGAAGGGGAAACAAAGGAGGAGGCAACAATGCTTGATAAGAAATGTACTCATTACCTTGCCCATGTAATTGTAACCCCTCTGTACGGTATTTTCACAAAAAAAATAAAGATATTGTACTACAGAAGGCTCCTTTCATTAAATGAGGAGAGTTTTTGTATTTTTCATATGAAAAGGAGATAATTTTTTTTGGCCAAAGGGAAATATGTGGTAGCAAGTTAATAAATGTGCTTTAGTGATTTTTCTTACTGGTATTTATGCTTTTATGTAGTCCTTCCACATGCTAAATAGAGCTGACTTGTATGCTTAGTAAAATAGTGCAGAAATGATGGTGTGTAATTCGTGAGGCTAGGTGTGTAAGTTTGGTAAGTGTGTATGGTGTGTAAGTGGATCATCCAGCCCTAGCCAATGTCTATAGCTTCACTAATTCCTGTGTGAATGATTAACTGAAGATACAGCTGAGTTCTTGCCTCACAGATCCCATAGAATAATATATTCACTCATTGCTGTTGGTGTTGAAGCCACTGAGTTTAGAGGTGATTTTTTTTTTTAATGCAGCAATAGACAAAGGATATCAGAACAATTAAATTATCTGAAAAACTTAAAAATACCTGAAATGTAACACACATTTAAGAAAACAGCATGCCATTTTTAGTTAATTTTGTGCTATATATGATATTTTACTACCGTTTTCAGGCCCATTTTGTCCGCATAATCTTTGAAAGAAGTTGATCTTCTCTATAGCCTGGTTTTTAGTTACTAATAGTTTTTACAAGTCTTCCAGTGTTACAACGTATTACTGTTTCAACTTTTGTATTTTAGATTAATTTGGAAAATTTACCAAAATTAACTTGTGAGCTTTAACATTTCAGGGTTTATTTTCTCTAGTCTAGTTTTTAGTTACTGAAAATTTTTACATATTTCTTCCAGTGTTACAATGTATTATTGTTTCAGGTTTTTGGATTTTAAATGAATTTGAAAATCTAACAAAATTATTTAATTTTTGAACTTTAACATTTCGGAGTTTATTTTCTTGTGTAATGAGTAATACTACGTACTATCTGAATCAATATTAACTACTTCTGAGTCAATGTGTTTGTCTTAGTGGCATTATTCAAAGTTTTATACCAGCTTAAACAATAGCATTATTTTATGACAAGTCAGCAAGAAATTTAAATCTTTTACCAATTTATTTATATGATTCACTTTCACTTTTCTGCAGTATTTTGATTCTTTACACAATTCAAGAAACTAGTCATTACTTCTGTTCAAATATTTTCTCTACCTCTATACCTTGGGAAAAATCTGTAAAACAAGTTTCAGTTTTCAATGTCAGAATACTTTTTATGTTTTTCATTGTAAAAAATAGTGTACAAAGCAGTAACACTTACATGAGTAAGGTAATGAGCACATTTCCTATCAAGCATTGTTACCTCCTCCTCTGTTTTCCCCTACCGTTCTTTCCCTCCCCACCTCCCAACTCCTCCTTCCCCCAAGTTGTAAAGTTCATTTTCAACATAGTGTATTTCACATCTCACTGTTACAATGGATAAACCTATATCCTTATTTTAGCATTTTGTTATTTCCCTCCCCTCATCAAATTAGAAAAATGTATATAAAAGATGCAGGGCACTGGAATCAAATACAGTGAAAACAGGGGATATACCATGGAGGAAGAACATACAAAAGATACAAAAAAATCACAAAGTACATTATAAGTACATTAAAAACAATAGCAAGCAAGAAAAGACCACTTGTGTCCCTATCTTGGCATTCATTTCACTTAACATTATCTTATATGGTCATATGTACATAGCTTTTGACTTTTTCTGCTTGTCTTAGACATATACTAGTTATTGAAAATAAGGGAAACCATGGGACCTATGTTTCTTTAGGCCTGGTTTACTTCACTTAATATAATTTTTTTTCAAGTCTTTCCATTTCCTAAGAAATGGGACAATGCCATTCTCTCTGATGGAGGAATTGAATTCCATTGTGTGTGTGTGTGTATATATATATATATAAAATGGTATACACACACACACACACACACACACACATATATATATATATATACAATGAAATTCTACACACACACACACACACACACATATATATATATATTCTTGAACCATTCGTCATCTACTGAGGGGCATCTGGGTTGTTTCCATATCTTAGCTATGGTGAATAATGCTGTGATAAACATAGTTGTGGTGGTAGCTTTAGTATAGCTTTGTTTGTTATTGTTTGGGTAAATGCCCAAAAGTGGGATTGCTGGGTCACAGGGGAGCTCTATGTGGAATCTTTTGAGGAACCTCCATACTACTTTCCAGAGTGGTTGAACAAGTTTACACTCCCATCAACAATGCAGTAAGGTTCCCTTTTGGCCACATCCCCTCCAGTATCTGTTATTAGATTTCTTTTTTGGGTGTTTGTATGTAAATCTTAGTACGTTTCTGCTTCTTAAAAAATAAGTTATTGATTGTGAAAATACTGTACAGAGTGGTTACAATCACATGAGCAATGTAATGAGAACATTTCTTATCAAGCATTTTTTCTCCTCCTTTGTTTTTCCCCTACCATCCCTTCCCTCCCATCTCCACAACTACATCCCCCCCATCCTCTCCACCCTCACTCAAATTGTAAAGTTAATTTTTCGACATAGCATCTTATACATTTTATTGTTGCATTGGGTCAACCTGTATTCATATTTAAACAATTTGTTTTTTCCCTTCCTCTTCCTCTCCCCAAATTATACCAACATCTAATACAGTGAAAACAGGGGTTATACTGTATGGGAGGGACATATAAAGCAACAAAAAAATCACATCATACCTTATTAATATGTTAGAAACAATAGCAAGAAAAAGAAACACTGGTGTCCTTATCCTGGGGTTCATTTCATATAACATCATCTTATCTAACATTTTCTGCTGGTCTCAGATATATACTAGTTATTGCAAATAGGAGAAATCATGGGATGTATGTTTCTTTTGGGCCTGGCTTACTTCACTTAATATAATATTTTTCCAAGTCTTTTTATTTCCTAACAAATGGAGCAATGTCATTATTTCTGATGGAGACATAGAATTCCATTGTGTATATATACCACATTGTCTTGTTCCATTCATCTACTGAGGGGCATCTAGGTTGTTTCCATATGTTAGCTATGGTAAATAAAGTTGCAATAAACATAGTTGTTCTGGATCTCTCTAATCCTATTTTTCTCCACAATTCTCCCTAAACCTAATAATTTCTGGTTTGCTGAATCGCAATTGGGTATTTTGAACCCATTAATCCATAGTTGTTTGATGTTGAATAGATTGTATCGGTTGAACTAGATTGTATCTGCAGCCATTTTGACTGTGCAACTACAGATTGCTGCTTGTCTTAATATAGTGTTCTAGCACAAAATTGGTGTTGCTTTCATACCAAATTGGCAGAACAAACTGGAGGAACACAAGAAAAATGATGTCTAGTTTTCTTGATTATAGCCATTCTAACAGGGGTGAGGTGGAATCTGAATGTTGTTTTGATTTGTATTTCTTTTATGGTTAGAGAAGTTGAGCATTTCTTCATGTGTTTATTAGCCATTCTTATTTCCTCTTCAGAGAAGTTTCTCTTAAGTCTTTAGCCCACTTATTTATCAGGCAGTTGTTTCTTTGAGGATTTGTTGTTGAGGGATTTAGTTTTTTGAGTTCTAAGTATGTTTTAGATATGAGACCCTTGTCCATTCTATGGTTAGTGAAGATCTCCCAATTCGTGGGTTTTTCTTTTGATCTTGCTAGCTATGTCCTTTGCCTTGCAATTTCATGCAATCCGATTTGTCCAACCTTTCTTTGATTTTTTGTGTTTCTGGGTCTTTATTAAGAAAATTTCGGCCTGTGCCAAAGAGCCCTAGAGTTTCTCTTATTCCTTCCAGTAATATTTTCAGGGTGTCTGCTTTGACTCTGAGGTCTTTGATCCATTTGGAGTTGATTCTGGTGCAGGGTGACAGATAAGGATCTACCTTTACTTTTCTACAGGTGTTTAACCAATTTTGCCAGCACTATCTACTGAAGAGGCTCTCTTTCAAACATTGTATGTTTTTAGCTCCCTTATCGAAGATTAGATGGTTATAGGTCTGTGGGTTCATTTCTGGGTCTTCAGTTCTATTCCATTGATCCTCAGGTCTGTTCTCCTGCCAGTATCAAGCCGTTTTGATTACTGTGGCTTTGTAGTAGAGTTTGAAATTTGGTATTGTTATTCCTCCAGCACTGTTGTTTCTGCTAAATATTGATTTTTCTATTCGGAGTCTTTTATTGTTCCATATGAATTTGTGGGTTGCTTCTTCTATTTCATTGAAGAAAAGGGTTGTAATATTCATAGTTATTGCATTGAATTTGTAGATAACCTTTGGCAGTTTTGCCATTTTCATGACGTTAATCCTCTTAATCCAAGAGCATGGGAGGTTTTTCCACTTCCTAAGTTCTGCCTTAATTTCCCTTTTTAGGTTTTTAAAGTTTTCATTGTAGAGGTCTTTCACTTCTTCTTCTTCTTCTTTTTTTTTTTTTGTTTGGTCGGTCATGGGGCTTGAACTCTGGTCCTGAGCACTATACCTCAGCTCTTCAGCTCAAAGCTAGTATTCTACCACTTGAGCTACTGCGCCGCTTCCAGTTTTCTGGTGGTTTATTGGAGATAAGATTTTTCATCGACTTTCCTGTCCTGGCTGGCTTTCAACCTCAATCCTCATATCTCAGCCTCCTAAGTAGCTAGGATTAAAGGTGTGAGCCACCGGTGTCTGGCTCAGAGGTCCTTCACTTCTTTAAGTTATCTCTTAGGAATTTTTTTTTGTGGGGCTATTATGAAAGGAGGTGCTTTCCTGATTTCAGCTGTGCTCTTGTCAGAATAATTTGATTGATATTATCATTCATCTTTATCATTTTTGTCTTTTTGTTTCATTAATTTTTATCTGAATTTTCTCTGTGCTTTAATAAATAAATTTAATGATGACAAGAAGTTTTTCCATGTTCTGCCAAATCAGGATTCTGTCAAATTTGTCTTATTTAACTAAACTTTCTATGATGCTTAATTTTATATGCCAATTTCACTCTGCTATGAGATGTTGAGGTGATTGGTAAAACATTATTTGTAGGTGAGACTGTTAGGATGTTTCTGGAAGAGCATAGCATTTGCATCATTGGACTGAATTTAAAGATCACCCCTTAATGATGTGTACACGCATTATATAGTCAGTCTATTGAGAGCCTTAATTAAACAGAATGCTAGATAAAGGGTGAATTATCTTTCTTCTTTTCAGCAGAGATAGTGACCTCTTCTTGCCTTCGGATATCCATGTTTCTGGTTCTTTGTTCATTGAATTCTGAAATTTATACAAGCACCCCTTAACCCCTCAACCCCCACCTTACACCCCAGAGCAACAGTTTTCCCATCAGCTTTCCTTGTTCTCAGGCCTTTGGACTCAAACTGAATTATGCACATTGGTTCTCCTGTTTCTCCAACATGTAGACAATATACTGTGATGCTTCTTGATCTTCATGATTTCAGTAGCAATTTCTGATAATAGTCTCTCTCTGTCTCTATCTCGGTCTCTGTATTTCTTATTATTGATTCTGTTGCTCCAGAATACCTTGATTAAAATATTTTGAAGTATATTTCCAGTCTGTTTCTCAATGTCTTAATTATTTATATGTTAGTAAATTTTATAAAACCACAGGACAAAGTGAATCCATTGTTAAAAACCACACATAGAATCATAGAGGACCCAGGAAATTAAGGAATTTTGAAAATTGTAATCTACACAAAAATTCTTTCTCTGGTTTGAGAAATTATGTGACTTTATTCTGGTGAAGAAAAGACATAGGAGGTTTTGTGAAGAACATTAGGAATTTTTTCTGAACTTTTCCAATTTCAGATGTGTACTTGTAGGATGACTGTAGAATTTCTTTCTCTTCCTCTTCCTCTTCCTCTTCCTCTTCTTCTTCTTCTTCTTCTTCTTCTTCTTCTTCTTCTTCTTCTTCTTCTTCTTCTTCTTCTTCTTCTTCTTCTTCTTCTTCTTCTTCTTC